>NW_003307635.1:102775-115275 GCF_000143455.1 Volvox carteri f. nagariensis
ATAGACTTCTTGGACAGCGTGCCCCCTTTCTTCATTAAAATGAATAACGCCGCATCCTGGGCTTGGCGCCAATGCCCTCTAATTGGAGGCAGCAGTTTGGGCTCTGTGCGGTAACTATGGTTCATTCATTGTGCGGATCTGGCGGTCCAGCACTCACCATGAGGCGCGTGCCAGTGCCGGGATGCCAGCCAGTAATATTCAGCATAAACACGCAATGCGAGCGACTAGAAGCCGAGTTCATCGCTGTCGCCACGACTGCGCGCGCCTCCGAAGCCTGGCGAACTAAATCCGTCGCGCCCTGCATGTCGGTGACCTGGACTGACTTCGCACCTGGAGGGGCACAACGACCACAGAGAAGGACATGTCGCGTGACGTGTCTTTCGAAATTGATGGAAAAGCAGGCGAAAATGTTGTATGCAATGCGCTAGCTGGTAAGGAGGCATGTAGCGGGGTACTGAGGGTTCGGTAAGCCCCGTAAACGAGCACCCACACACCTAATACGGTTGTATGTCCCCCGTGGGCGTCATGCTTGATGGCGTTGTTGTCTTGGATGGTAGCGCCCTGGGCCAGCAGGTCTCGAAGCGTCTGGTTGTATACCTCGATGAAGGATGCATGCATGGTGTAGCCCCATTCCGCCTCCTCCTCCAGCTTGCGTGCGTTTGAGAGTATCTGGCTTGGGATGAAACAACGTGTGGGTGATGCGCGGGATCTAACCACCGGGTAAGGCAGGAACGACTGTGAAGGACACAGTTGCACACTGAACACTCCTCGGGTATTAAAAAAATAAACCCACGTCATGACTTACGACAGGCAGCACCTAGATGGATGCAACCGCCGCGGCGCCATGCAGGTCAAAGCCCGCACAAAATAAATGGCTGGAAGAAGCCTCCTCCGAAAGCAGAGCGCCATTACTAGTGCTAACGCTACTGCACCTCAATGTTCCATTCGCACACCTTCTCCAGCGCCCGTGGGATGATACCTCGCGAGGTTGCCGTGTTGCCACCCTGCATGGTATGCGTCTTGCCCGCACCGGTCTGGCCGTAGCTGAAGACACAGACATGGTACCCGTCTAGCGCGCTCTGCACAAGCTCTGATACTGAGCCAAACACCTCTTCTTGCGTGCTGTCCGGTCCAAAGACACGGTCGTAGCTAAAGCTGTGCTCGCGGCCCTCCACCGCCACTGCAATGGATGCCCCGTCCGTGCCCAGGCGCGTGGCAGGCGTGGGGTGAGGCTTCACGCGACAGTACACACGGACCTGTTGAAATCAGTAGACACAAAAGAAACATTAATTGCGTGATGCTGCACGAGTGATCGCCTAGGGCTTACTGAAGGAACTCGTCCTTGGAGGTACGGCTCGCGTGATTTACTAGCAAAGCAAGGGGCCGCTGAAGCTACGACAGGCAGGGCTTCGGACGGCACATGCACATGTCCGCTCGAGTGTACTCACATTTCCCCGAATGTCCACGAGCTCGTTGTGTAGCCGTCGCCGGATAGACTCGGCCGCCACGGCGGCGTGCTGTGTAGTTGTACAGTGAAAGAAACCAGGGCAAGAATCGTCATTGTCGAGCACGGAAAGGTAGGTAAAGGCTCGCAGGTGCTTCTAAAAAGGAAAGGCGATGGGTTCACGAAGCGACTTTGGGGTCGCACCTGCAGTGAGGCGATTTTTGACAAAAGCTTGGTGACGATCTCCTTGCCGCTCTCGCCTTCTGCAGATGTGCTATCGCCGAGCGCCTCCTTCAACGCCGCGAATTCGCCTGTGCAAAGTGTACCAGTAACATGTCGCACGTAACACTTCAGCAAAATCGGTGTCACCAAGCCACAGCCTTGGTGAAACCTATATGAAGGCGCCGACGACATGACAGCATATCATGCATGCATCTGCATTCCACTCGCCAGCACGCCTCGCATATCCCCAAGGCACATCAAACAATACACAGCATTCGACCAACCATGCCGACCCAACAATGCTCAACGCACGCTGCGGAGCCTTACCCTCCAGCTGTTCCAGCCGGGCGTTCTTCTCCCGTATAAGTTCCCTGCTCGCCTCCATTTCACCGTGGAGGGTCTCCAACTGGCCACGCTGAGCACTGGCCTGCTGCTCCAACTGTGCCGCCCGGCCCTCGGTGAACTCCAACTACGCGCGTGCAAGGGTCGGGACAGTGAACTCCGTTGAAAACAACCGCCGAAGGCGGACACTGCGTTGGATGCTGTTGTGTGTGTCGGCATGCGCACAAGGTTGTTACGGCCCCGCTCCTGATCGGCGTAACATTTGTAAGATACGTAAGGCTTATGATGTCGGTGCTTATGATGTCGGTACTGAGATCCTGACTACGAGAAGTCGCAAGTATGCACCGGATGCATACGCCAAGCAGACCTGGTGTTTGACGTTAGTGAACTCGCGCATAAGCGCCGCCTTGTCTATCGCCAAGTGCGCGGCACTGTTCTCCGCGGCTTCCTTCTGCGCGGTCAGTGTGCTGAGAGCTGCTTTGAGCTCCGTTATCTGAACCGCCAGAGAAGATGCTTGTTCAGCCGCTGCCGAACGCGCCGCCTGAGGAGTTGAAAGGGAGAAAAAAGATTAAGGGGCGTAGCTAACGCCTGGGAAAAGCGAAAAACCTTCGCGCCCAAACGGCTGAAATCCCAGTGCCCTCATCATCGAAACGTTAGCATAACATGCAAGGCAACCGGGCAGAGGCAAATGCATCCACAGTTGACGAAGCGAGCAACGTTCCTTAGGAGCTGCTCTGCAGCCCAGCTTTATAACTCCTTCCAACCAGAATAACTATCGGTAAATACGCGTGCACTCTCTGTCACACATTGGCCCTCTTCTTTGGGCCCGTCATCACCTCCAGCCGCAGTCGCATTTCGTTCCAGGTTATCCGGTCCTGCGACAAGGTAGACTCCAACAATTTGGCACGGCCCCGCTGATTCTCGAGTTCCACTGCCTGCTCTTCCAAGAAGGCCCCCAACGTGCTGCGCTCCGTGCAGCTGCGCTGCAGCTCATGGGCCAGTCGTTCTTCATTCTGCTTGGCGGCGGCAAGCAGCTGCCGCTCATGCGCCAGCTGATCCTTAAGCTGCACGCGGAGGAAGTGGAACGAGAAGCGTCATGCCAAGCGCGGAAGGGGCACCCAAGGGGCTGTGGAATACCCAAAACGTACGCGTAAGACAGTGGAACAATTCACTCATCGTACGAGTACAGGGTTACCTTCCGTTCATCTGAGAACATAAAAGCATTATGGGCTTCTAGCTTCAGTTTACACATGCGACTCTGCCGGCGGCTTGCATACATGTTGGCTTATCCCGCAACAACTCACCGTGGAGCCTTAGCCGGCTTTGTGTGCTCCAATTGAGCGAGGCAGGGCCACGTCTTAACCTACAGAGCCTACGTGCCATCCTCACTACCCACACCACATTACGTATTGATTTCGCGGACTTCTCACCCAGCTCTGCCACCTTCCACCTCCACCTCATACGGCATGTACAGAAGATGATGCATAATGCACACACACACATACCTTCTGCCGAGTTGTGTTTCATTTCACGGGCGAACCCAGGGCTCGAAAAGGCACATTCATTCAAATACATCTAGGCACATCAAACGGTTTACCTTCGCAGCCTGATCTTGGTGCAGCATAAGGAGCGACTCCTTGCTGGCTAGCTTGCCTTCGCAGTCACGAAGGCTATCCCGCAGGAGCCGATTCTCGTCCTCGAGAGCCGCGACAGTGTCATGCACGCTCTCCATCCTAGTTGTTAATCGCTCGTGCTCCTCCTGGCCAGGCAAGGACAAGATAAGCAACACAAAGCGAAACCTTACAACTTCGACAGGCATAGTACGGTGTAATAGTACGTTGTTCGCTCCAGCGCCCAGCCTTGCCAACGCACGTCGGACGACGGCCAACTTACCCGGAGGCTTTTGAGCTTGTTTTCCAACATGGCCTTATCGTCCGTCAACGACCGCACCGCGTTGTTTTGGCTGACGGAAATCTCCCGCTGCTGCTGGCTTGAGGCTTTCTTGAGCTCCTGCAAAGGGGCAATGCATGAAACATTGCACAGTCCACGATTAGGCGCGAAAAATTGAGGTCATCAATCATGTTGCGGTCCGACAGCAAAGATGTGCAATGTGCTTTGGTTAGTAAACGATACCAGATACCACACATGAAGGCTTAGTTGTGCGCGGTTCTGGCTCCGCGTTATAAAGCAAGCATAGAAAGACACCTATCCTATCCTAGGAAGATCCCCAAGGCGGACCTTTAGCTCATGCTGCAGCTCCTGCCGGTCCCTGTCAGCTTTTGCGGCCTCCTCTCGTGCACGATTCCGCTCCTCCAACAGGCGCTCAAGGTCACGCGTAAGTCGGTTAACCTGCACCGTACCATCGCAGCTGATGCCTTAGGTTTTGCATGGTGCGTCCCGTGAGAGATCTCCACAGGCAGTCGGCTTAGGGTTTGCCCTACCCATCAGGCTCCTGGACCACCGGTGCCTAGCGTACCTCGGCTTTCTGCTCTTCCAAGGTCAAGCCCAGTACGGCCTTCCCGTTCCTGCATTAACGTAAACGAAAACGCCACGAAAACGTTGTGGTTGAAGACCGTGTAAGCAGAATACAGGATGGCAGGGTTTACCAAGTACGACACATAAAATCCAGAAGCCCCTGCCTACTTGAAATCCTGCTCAGCGCACGCCAGCTTTGCACGCATAGTGGCCAACTCAGCCTCCGCTTGCTTCAGCGTGCTCAGGGACGAGAGGCGGCTGCTCTCAACCTGCGCAAAAACACCACACGCGTCGGTCGATGCCGTGCAGTGACAAACCCACGAAAGCAAAAGGTGCAAGGCATCTCCGTGATAAACACCCAGCACGGTCGCAGAGAGCCAGGCCACGGGAAGCTGGCAAACGGTGGCGATTTCCAGTGCTCCATGCGCGTTCGTGTCGAAGAAACTGACCTCCTGCGTGCACTCCCGTTCAAACGCGGCGCATTTGTCGATGTATATCGTAGCCCGGGAGCCCATTTCCTTGAGGCACTTGCGAAGCTGCTTGACCAGCTCTGCATAAGGTTAAGAAATGGATTCAAGACGCATTTAAAGCCTAAGAATGATAAGTTTGCACTTGTGCGAGTTCCCAGGTCGGTTCTTGACCCTGCCAAAGCAGCCGTGGACGCTACCTGCAAGCTCCTGAATCCTCGACTTGTCCGTAGCCCCATCCTTGGTCCTCTGAAGCTGCTTTGTAAGGCCCTCAGTGCAGTGCTGCTTAAATGTGGGCTCCTCAAACGCCTCCAGTGCAGCCCTCGCAGCCCTGGTGTTGGCCAAATTACCGGCAGGCATCTTGATCAAGCCCTCCTTGCTGGCAAGGGCGCCAAGCCCCATGTCATCATCTGCCCAAACTCCAGCATTTTGAGCTTGTGTCACTCCGCTGAGCTGCTGCGATGATGCGGGTTGCGCTCCGAACTCCAGGGGTCGCCAGGCCCCTTCTGCTGCCTCCAAAGACCCCAGCCCAGACACCCCGCTAGGCAGAACAGGTGGCACCTCCTGCTGTGGCAGTGTTTGCAACGGTGCCGGTGCCACACCGCGACCTGCCAATGAGTTCCTTCGCGTCGGGTTTTGAGTGAAAGTGAAATGTTCGCCCTGCAGGCTAGAGAACTTGCTCTGGAGAGCTTCAAGGCCAGGTGCTTCTGCCTTCCGCAAAATGCTGCGTCCTGGTTGGCGGTCTTTCATATATCCGAGTTTTCCAAAAGAGCCTCCGTCAACAGGCAGGCTGTTCTCTTTGCTCGCATGGGGACGGTCAGGTTGTTGGTCACCTTTCTTGCCAAACGAGTCCATGTCTGAGGGAGGTCTCGGCGCGTTAGCCAAGTTAGAATGCTGGCTACCGAGCGGCTGCAAAAGCCTGCCAAAACTGGGCAGCTGTTGCCTGTCCATTTTGCGTTTCAATTTGCGTAGGGCACGGACAAATGCTCAACCCCCATTTATGTGGTGGTAACTAGACGTGGCAGAAGTCACAAGCTTCATAGGGCATTTGCATGCAATAAACGACTTAACCTCGTTCAGGCACCGCTGCACGACAAGTTCAACTTTATGGACGAAGCACCTGAATGAATAATCGTAGCTTTTCACCTTTGCATCAACACCCAATACGTATGCTTTAGGAACCAAGTTACTGTTGATTATAAAGTTGCAGAGTCAACTTTCGACCAAACTCAAGCACTGCAGTGTGCTTGAGTCACAACAGGTCATTCTTTTGTTAATATGTTCTTCGCAATATAAGCTTTAGGTGAAGGTCGTTACATGCCGTGAGGCCGTGGGGCTTTCAACTTGCGGAGGATGTCTTGAATTGAGACCTGAGACCCTCGGGATGAAAAAGGCCTGCGGATGGCCATTCCCACATCTTACGCTTACGCTGTTCCACCTTGCCGAGCACCACGCACACACGTATCCTTATGTAAGGGCCTGTGCAACGTCTGGAGGTGTGTCTGAGTCTATCAGAGTCCCATACACGTGGGGGGCTCACACCGAGAAAGGGAATTTACGCGAACTCCGTCATAAGTCCTTTCAGCCACTGTCAAAATCGTCATCAAAAGCGTCGTACTGGTACCCATCATCGTCCGCCAAGTCAACAACCTCACTGGACACTTGCCGGTCAGGTCCAGCGCTGCTGTATTTGCCTTCAGCCACTTTGGCGGTCACACCCCTTGCCGCCTCCTCGGGTCCAAACACAGACTCGTCATAGCCCCTCACGGTCAGCCCGCTGGCCAGGAAAAGATACAGTTGGCCCACAAACGTCAGACTGTCTTTCTCGACGAGGAAAGACGATATCTCGCGTGCCATAGCATTCTCGAAATCCTGTGAAGAGGGGTAGGAGCAACGAAAGTGAGGAAGGGTGAACCACGAGGAGGGAAGGCGTAGCATGTCGTTTTATACAAACACGCCGCAGTACAACTTGGCGGTTCCAAATGTTGCCAATGCTCCCTTACTTCTGTCCTACCTGTCGCGACGGCAGGCTGGGTGTCATTGTTGCCGTACGTGCTCGCTTAGCTGACGCCGGCACGTACCTGCGGGATTGGGAAAGGAGGGGGAGCCAACATCCCCCAAACGGGCCTGGCTATGGTGTGTGCTGCGATGCGGTGTGCGAGGGTGCAACAGCGGGTAGTGGCGGTGGCATCAGGGTGCCCCAGGGGCAGATCGACATGAATGGCCACCCGCAAGCATCCCCTTCGCACGAAGAGCAACGCATCTGGACCCCAGGGGGGACCTTTGCCCCATTTTTAACTAGCCCTGACACACAGGAATCCAGCTGCCAGCAGCCGCCGCGCACCGCACCGGGAGGGGGCGGAAAGCCTCGAAACACCACCACCACCACCACCACCACCACGACTACTGCTCGCGCCGCTGCCGGCGCTGCCGCCCAGCACGTTCCTCAGCACGCCCAACACGTGTTGCAGCAGCATCCCCACGTCCTCCTGCAGCAGCACGGCCTGCACGCGGGCGGGGCCGCATCCAATGTCAGCAGCAGCCTGGTGGCGCTGCGCTGAGGACCTGGCAATCAAAACGTAGAAAGTAAGCAGAGCACCGACCTTGACAATGTATGGCAGCGGGAGTCATGGCGGCTGGGAAAAGAAAGCGCATTTCTTACTTACCGACTGCCATTACCTTTCCTTTCTATTTACCTAGTCCTTTGTCCTTCGTTCGCTCACTTCCTATGTGCCATTTCCCACGTCCCCACTCACTCACTCACTTGCTCACTCGCTCGCCCATTCACTAGCCCTCGCTTAAGCCACAAGCCCGTTGCTCCCACCTAGGGGCCACCTGGGGAAGGGGCACCTCGGCGGCTCCCTTACCTGAAGCTCGCGCTCCACAAAGGCCTGCACCTCCGGGTCGTCTGGCCGCCGTACCCTTGCAGCTGCCGCCGCCGCCACCGCTGCCACTCCTGCCCTCAGAGGAGCCGCTGGCTGTGCCACTGCCACGGTGGCGGCGGTGGCGGTGGCGGCACTCTGCGATCGGCGGTTGTCTTCCACAACGCCCTGCGGTATGGCAGGAACATGGGCACGGCGCGGCACTGCACGTGGCCTGAACCCCAGTCCGCCTCACCCCCGGTTGAGAGGGGATGGCAAGGGGTTGGGTGGAGGCTGGTGGTGACGAGACCACCGGGTAACCGGATCCTTACTTTCTGCTTTCTTTTCTCCCATGCATAAGGAGCTCCTTCAACGGCACGGTACGGGATCAGGATGTGTTGTGCTTTGTGGGTGAGCACGGAAATAGGGCCTTGGTGGTTTTACGGGATATAGCCGCAAAAGACACCATGATGTCAACGCTGCGTTTGGGGAGAGGAGGCCGGCCCCAGAAAAAAATGAGGCCCCTGTGCAGCGGGACCAGGATGTAGTAATTTGTAGAGACGTACCGGGGCTGAGCTGGGCCGCCCCGGTGCTAGCGTCTCGGAGGTAACAATCGAGCTGTCTTGCAAGTCTCCCTGCCCTGGCTCCGTAGACGCGTGTGCGCCCTCCAGGTGCTGCGGCTGCAGCTGCTGTTGGTGCCGCTGATCCTGTGGCTGTGGTGGCTGCTTGACGTAGAGAGCTCTTCGCCGGCGGTGGGCCGCTGACAGCGCCATGACGGTTCCGCGGCCGACTGTTGTGCGGGCCCGGCGCTGTGCCTCATCATCCACGAACTCAATCCTGAGCATAGGTCGGAGGAGCGATAGAAAGTGAAGCAGCCGAGGGAGGTCCTTTTTTGGAATCTCATATCGATGCGCTACGTTGGAAGGGGGAAGGTGACTAAAAGGTGGCGCGGCTATGGTAGGTCAAGCAACGACCAGGAGAGATTGTGAGGAGCCCGTGTCTATCTGAGTCTATTCTATTAAACATAAAGTTGTTTTACCAGCTACAGTATCTGCACCGCGGCATAGCATGGAGTCCTCGTGTCTGCACACAGAAGAATCGGCGGAAACGCTCCCAACTACCGGTACCGGAACTTGAACTAATGCCACGGGTCTTCCAGAGAAGCTTGCCTGAAAGACTTTAATACGCAATCATAGAGGATGTAATCATAGGGCTGCTTGCACATGGGACACCGATAATCGCGGCGACTTCCGCCCCTCCCGGTGGAGGTGTTCTCCGGGATAGGATGCTTTCGCTGCTGCACTGTCCACGCACTAATGCATTTATGGCAAAACCTATGGTAACAAGATGCGACGTATGCCTCATCCTCAACTGAAATTGGTTGGTAGCATATAGGGCAATCCATTCCTTTCGCATCATGTATTTGGTAATAGCTTATTGTGACATGCGGCATCTCAGAGAATGACGATGACCTAAACAGATAAAAACACAAGAGACAAGAGCAACGAAACGCCGTACACTACGCTTTCGTAGCCCTTGTATTCGCATCCTTGCTGCACTGCATGCAAGCGCCCTAGATATTCCTTCACATTTTATCTCTCTTAGGGTTGCTAATCAGATCACATTTTTGGTTGATCATGTGTCAGCAGTAGAAACTTCTGCACGCGCGCGCACACCTGCCACCCGCAGTGAAATGCAAAATGGCAGTAAACTCCATGGCCGTTATAGCACGCTACATGATGAAGATGATGATACTGTTGCTGCTCGCCTCTACCGGCACCGTGGATGCCGCTAAGCGGAGGCAGGCCCGCCCAGCACGGCGACAAATTGAGCCTCGCACAGGTATGCACACCGCTGCTATTGCTTCAATTTCCCAACGCGACACCAAATGGACTGCAACTTAACTCAGCGGCCAATCCTTGAAATATCCGCCTAGCACTCTGGCAAGTCCAAGGGGCAGCCCGAACTCCGCTACCGTACTCCGGCCCTCGTCTGCCCTGACCCTCGTACGACACTTTTATAACCTCACGGCCAGGTCCCACGGATGAGCAGGTTTGGGACACCGGCCTGATTGAGAAGGAGCTGTCGTACATCAACTTACTAGAGGTAACTGACTAGGCCATACTAGGGGTTAGAAAGCCTTCTCTGACACCACAGACGTATAAGGCCGCGCGGGCAGTACTGTTGACGCTGTGAATCCCGCAAATACGCGGGGTAGTCTGCATCCTTGTGCAGCAGCCTGGTACACCACGTCACGACCACCACCAGCGGCTCAAGCGGCATTGCTGCAATACAAGTCCAGCCCTAAATGCCGTACGCCGTTGTCGGGGACATCTCGGCGAGCCAGCCAGCTGCCATAACGACCACTATGTGGCTTCCGGATCTCTCTACGCCACTCCTCACCCTCCCCTTTCCCTCCTCCCGCCGCTTCCCCATCCCCATCCCCATCCCCATCCCCATCCCCATCCCCATCCCCATCCCCATCCCCATCCCCATCCCCATCCCCATCCCCATCCCCATCCCCATCCCCATCCCCATCCCCATCCCCATCCCCATCCCCATCCCCATCCCCATCCCCATCCCCATCCCCATCCCCATCCCCATCCCCATCCCCATCCCCATCCCCATCCTCATCCCCATCCCCATCCCCATCCCCATCCCCATCGCCATCGCCATCGCCATCGCCATCGCCATCCCCATCCCCATCCCCATCCCCATCCCCATCCCCATCCCCATCCCCATCCCCATCCCCATCCCCATCCCCATCCCCATCCCCATCCCCATCCCCACGCCCATCCCGAAGAGGGGTCGTGAGCACTATCAGGACACCGAGAGCAGGCGCTTCAAGAACTTTGTGCTGGGCTACGTGACCCCTTGGTGAGTGGTTTGGTGAGTAGCTGAGGGACTGGCTGGCTGGCTGGCTGGCTGGCTGGGCAACGGCACCCTGCGAGCCGCCAGACAAAGCTTTCGGCCATTGCCCGCGTCTGTGACACCTCACTCTGCAACAGCTCACTCAGCCTCATCCCGGGGCACCTCAATCAGTAAATGCAATTCCAATGCTCTGATACTTCCGATCCTATTCCGATCCTATTCCGATCCTATTCCGATCCTATTCCGATCCTATTCCGATCCTATTCCGATCCTATTCCGATCCTATTCCGATCCTATTCCGATCCTATTTCGATCCTATTCCGATCCTATTCCAATTCCTATTCCGACTCCGAAACCCGGGGCACCCAGGAACCGGGCCGGCTACACCAACGCCGTAACGTTCCGCCGCAAGCTGGACGCCGTGTCGCCTGTGTGGTTCCAAATTAGGCAACAGGAGGGCCAGAAGGCGCCGGACATCCTGGTGCGCCCGAGGTGGACAGACAGACAGACAGACTGACAGACAGACAGACACACTTGCTCTTTTCTCCTTGGCCTTGAGCCCCGGCCTGCCCTGCCCAGCCCTGCCCCAGGTCCCCCTGTTGTTGTTCTTGGGCCTCCCCCCACTGCTGCCCCCGCTGCCCCGCTCAGGGCGCGCACGAGGTCAACCAAACCTGGATCTCGGAACTCCGAAAAGTAAGATCCAGGAAATCCAGTAGGATCCAGCGGGCGGGACGGAAGCCAGCGTCCAGAGGATGCAGGATCCAGAATTAAAAAATCCTCTTGCGGGAGGGAGGGCTGTGAACCGGGTGTGTGAAGTCCGATGTCCGATGAGACGGCCCGCGGTGCTATGGGCGCGGTTCTCTGGTCTGGGGTTCAGTGTGAGGCAGGCGGGGCGGGAGGGACATTTAGGGCACTGATGTTGGAGTGAGGAGTATTTGGCGGTGGGAGTGGGAGTGGTGGTGGGTGGGAGTGGGGGTGGGAGTGGGAATGGGAGTGGTGGTGGGAGTGGGAGTGGTGGTGGGAGTGGGAGTGGTGGTGGGAGTGGGAGTGGTGGTGGGAGTGGGAGTGGTGGTGGGAATGGGAGTGGGAGTGGGAGCGGGAGGAGTTGTCATAGTAGTAGTAGGAGTTGGAGAGGGAGAGAGGTGTGGAGGTGCAGGTGGTCGGGGTAGCTGTCATCCCGCTCCCCACAATGCAGTTAGCTTTCGCCCTCAGCACGTTTCCATCCTTTTCAGAGGTAAATGTTTTTTGTTTTTGAATGTCTGCATTCATGAATATTTTTGTTTTTTCTTTGTTTGGTGTCCTTTCTATGTCAACCCAATCCCAATGGGTTTGTTGGCCTGAAATAGCCTAACTGAAAAGCCCCCCGGGGCTCCCCGCCCCGCAAACCCCCGCTTGTCTTACCTTGGTGGTGTTTCCTGCTGGTGGTTGTGGTGGTTGTGGTGGTTGGTGGTTCCAGGGGCCCGGGGCTCCTCTAGTGGTCCCCAGGTTTATCGTGGAGGCGGAGCCGCTGCAGCACGTAGAGATGCTCCAGAACCCGACTGCCCTATTGGAGGCCATTGGCAATACGGTTTCGGAGCACGGTTTTGACGGACTGGTAGGTGAGCCTCCTTGGCCTCCCACCGATCGGTCATCTACCCCTCCGTCCCTCGTTTCCCCCCCCCCTTTCGACTCAACATCAATCCCCCAGAAACAGGGGACAGGGACACCCTCCACTCCTTCAACATCTTCGAAATCCATCGTCTGGCCCATAAGCCCCATTCTGTTCATTTGCTCACGTTCGTACAGCATTTCGTTTTGTCCAACTCCTTAATTACTACT
>NW_003307635.1:117645-124719 GCF_000143455.1 Volvox carteri f. nagariensis
GGATGTATGACGGGGGATGTTGTTGGCTGGAAGGTAAACCTGGAAAACCCAGTAGCCGATGAAAAAGGTCCTGGTAAGCGCTGGTTTTGTCTCATGGCCTTCCTGCCCCCGGCATCCGCATCCTCCGCACGCGTGTCGCTCCCGCACTTGCAGCGCGTTGCGTGCGACCCCTCCCCCCATCTGCTCGTCCTGGCCGTAACTTCTCAACTTTCGACGGAGGTGCCTGGGCCCCCTCCTAACCGCCGTCCCTCCCTCGACCAACTAACCTTCTTAGCCTAACCGAATAACCGCCTCCCTCACCGGCCCCAACCGCATGAGCCCTCCAGGATCGAGAGGGTTTTCAGCACACGGTTTGGTACCCAACTCCCCGTGCATTGGAGATGAGACTGCAGGTGAGGGAAGGGGTTCCAGGGGTCTGTTGAGTGGGGGGAGGGGGGGAAAGACGAACCACACACGATTGAAGCTGCTGCTGGGGGGAGGGGGGGGAGGCCAGTTACGCGGGGGGTTATGGAAGAATTATTACTCTTCGCGGGGAGGCCGGGGATAGCTGCGGTGGCTGGTTTGGGCAGCCGGCCCTCAGTAGCACTTGGGACGGCTGATGATGTGAAGGATTAGCGCAGTGTGCTCCAAGTCTCATGCGCGCCTGACCAGAGGGAGGGAGGGGCCATAGCTTCCGAATGTGAGGGCCCGGCCGGCAACTGGAGCGAAGCGGTATTATTATTGCGTTTGGTGTGGAACGTAGGGAGCGAAGCACAGGGATAGTTATGGCCGCCGGCCGGTATTGGCACTCAATGTACACTTCCGATGGGTTTTTGCAGAAGTGGAAATACAGCAGAGAATTCCTGCGTAGTCCGCATTCGGGACCTACGGACCAGACATCGGCAAACGCTTCGGGAGTTTCGGGTCGTACCGAAACTCCCGAAAACAGAATTATAGTTCCCGAAGCCGGCCGGCTTGCAGAAATAGGATCATACGCCATGTCAAACTATTGCAAAAAAACTCATTTGCATTCCGCTGCTCTGCAACAGAAATTGTACTGGAATAAAGAAACAGACCCGTTCCCGAAACCAGGATACCCCGTTTGCCGATGTCTGCTACGGACGCATAGGTTTTGGGCGGTTGGGGGTTTGTCGTTGTTATTTTGTTTCCAGCGCTTCTCTCGCAGTCCGATATCCTTGGGATTGCAGGAATAGAATTAATTTATTTATTTCCATGTGGAAAACATTTTTGTTCATGATGCTTGCGTGGGCAGGTCGGCACTAGAGAAACGATCCCTACCATGATAACTAATACAAATCGACAACGGTCTGTCCTTCTGCAGGTGGCCCGTGACTTCAACGTCGGTGTTTCAATTTGGGAATTGGGGCAAGGGCTTGAACGGTTTTTCGACCTTCTGTAATGTAACGCCTTCATGGAACTACAGGCTAAGGGTTCATCCTGATTTTTGGGTACCGTTCATAATGCGCGACTGTGTTGATGTTTAGGTAGCTGTCAGTTGTTGGCCGGACGTGGGACGTCAGATGTTACCGTAACTCCTTCGATTATGATGTCAATTTACTACTGCTAGTACCACCTCAAACTGCGTCAGACACTTACATATTTATGTGTGCATGTAAACATCTCTTAACTAGCATTGTCGCACTGGATCCGTGCTTGGCCACGTTGAGCAAGCGAGGCCTGCGACAAGGGTGATCAACGAAGTACCTTGTTATCGACTGGTTTGACCTTTTGCAAACAGACATGGACGCCACAGCAAATCAGGGAATGTCATTGACGATGAACCCTTTAGATGAGTCAATGCGGAGGATGGAAGGCTATGAAGTCACGCGGGCTCCGCAGACAGACGCCGGCATTCCGAACTTCCAAGAAGGGATTTTCACGTATAAGGGAAATCGCCAGACGCCATGGAAGACGGAGCAAACCCATTCCTACAGTCATCCCAAGGTACTGAAAGGGATGGAACGAGCTCGATATCTTGGGTCGCATGCCTTGCACCGTGTTCATTCTCCGGGCTGCACCTTTCCCCGTCAGTCGAGAGTCCAGCGTTCGTTGCCAACTCGTCACGATGTGGCCCATGGCTGCACCGCCAGGCGTCCCGACCAACCTTTGTCTCACCTATTGAAATGCGACGCACTGATGCTGTCAAAACGTTCAGGAATACGTCGGCCGCATCCTCAACGGCGCCATAGTGCACACGGGCGCCAACACCGAGATGGCCTTGACAACGCACCACACCCTGGAGCGACCACAATTTCCCCCCGGCACCATTCGCGGCTCCTGTTTCACGCAGCCGCAGTACGTCCCCACAGAAGACCCCGCGCTGGATGTGAGTAACAGCACGACCGAAGCGGGCCTGTTAGACAGGCTGCAGGAATGCACTTTTGTGTTGGCCATTCGCAATGCCGGCGCTTAAACCTTCCTTCGGTAAAGGGAAAGGAGAGCTCGAACATGGGGGGTGACCGCAGCATGTAGCCTGATAATGATGATGATGGGGCGTCATGGACCCCCCCTAGCCCTGTTTTGCGTGTTGTGGCCATGGCTGCTGCTGCAGCACCGGGGCCTGGCCGCTGCGGCGGCCGGCAAATCACTCCACACCCCATCATCTACTGGTCTGGAAGGCACAGACAAATGCAGCGTCATCATGGATACAGTGGGGCGTATTCATACAGGGGGCATCAATTGTCGCCTCCTCGCTCATCCGCCATCCCTAAACTGCTACCCGTAACTCCCAGTGCTCCATGTGCCCAACTCCCAACTCCCAACCGCAACTCCAGGAGCTGCATGCCGTAGCCCACGCGGTGTCACCGCTGCTGCCCGCGCTGCTGGAGGCCTGCCGGGCATATCACCTGCACAGTCCCGACGGCTGGATTACCACGGCGGGCTTCATGACTGCGGCAAAACGTGCCGGACTGGAGCTCAGTCGAGCCGAGTACCTCGCACTGGAGAGGGCGCTTCTAAAGGACGTGCGCGGCCGCATTAACTACTTGCAGGTGGAGCAGCTCGTCACGGCGATTATGGCAGGGGATAGCGCCGCGGCGGCAGCTGCGGCCGGGTCAGGAACGCAATGACGATAAGGGGATGGGGACGTGATGGGGGTGACGCCGGGAATTGCATCGGATCCCCGTGTGTCGGTATTGGTTCAGTTGGTTAGTTAGTTAGGTGTAGAGTCGGCGGACGATTTGCGTAGCGTGGGGGTTTGCGGGTTGCAGCGCTGTTTGGAGCGGGAGGCACTGGAGCAATTAATGTTTCGGTGTATCCGCCTAGTGCTGCTGTCTCCCTGAATCAAAGGATGCACGGTAAAATTGGCGGCTTTTGCCCAGGAGTCCTCTCATAGCCTTTCCCGTGCGACGATTGTCAATCTCCTGATCGGTGTGCTTTTCGGTAGAGCTGGTAAAAACCAGCAAGGAGAATGTTTGTGGAATATCCTGGACGCGTGGCGAGCTTAAAATAGGAGTGGAAAAAACTTAACGTTAGGTGGTGAACTTCAGCCCAAGCGGGATGCCGTCCCGCATAATCCAGCGGACTTAGGCCAGCAGAGAGTCGCTTGAGAGGTGGGCCGCCGGCGGTGGCCCCTCCCTGGGGGAAGAAGCAGCTGGTTGATGGTAGCTCTGTGTCGAAAGGTGGGGAGGTATAGGGATTGCGGGCAGTGCAGAGCGTGCAGGGGTTAAGGGTTGCACGGTAGCGGACTGGGCTTCGGTGTGGACCCCGAAGTCCCGTCCCGTCTTGCAGGAAGTGAAAGGACGAGGAGGAATGCATGGCGCCCTGAAAAATGGCGCGACGCCGAGCGCACGCATATGGGTCGATGGTCCTCTTAGTCTGTTGTTGCATGGTGCGAGATAAGGAGGCGTTTGCCATGGCGTGCAGATATTCGCAAACATTAGAATACAATAAACATCGCCATGACCGTCGTGATATTCTTTGGCATACACCCCCCCCCCGGTTCAGCCTTTTTTGACCCTCATGTTCCGCCGTGGTCGTGCTCGGTCAGCATTCACGCCATTCGACCCGCACGCCATCCATGCAAACCGCGATGCACACGCACATGCGGGCGCCTTGTAATGTAATGAATTTGCAAGGACCGGCCCGAGCATCTGCGCATCCTCAAATGGGCATCCACCCCCCTCCAGGTGTTCACTAAAACACAACAACAAGGAAACCAAATGGTTTCTCCGGGAAGAGATCCGCCAACGGAAGTGATAGATAGCCCGGATGCCCAAGACTACTTCAACCCCCCCAAAAAACACACCAACACAACCGCGGGAGGCCGGGGGGCTACAGATATTTGTGCACGTGATAATTAGGGTCCCCAGAACCCTTCCCCAGGCTGCGTCGTACAACGGCTCCATCGTCTCCTATCGACCAACGGGATCCCGCCGGACAGAGGAAGCGACAGCGAGGGGCGTGGGGCTGCGGGCCCCACAGCAAAAAAAGCCGCCGTATCCAGAGTTTCGAAGACAGCTGGGCAGCATCAAGAGAATTTATATAGATAATTGGTATCTTATTATTATTCCCGATGATTGCAATTCCGCCGAAGACCCCCAGCACTTCTAAGCCTTTGTTGATAAAGCGGAGCGGCACTGCTTATAAACCTGTAGATACATCAAACGGTCCTAACCAAACTACTTTTGAAAACCCTAATGATATATTTGAATCACAACCGAACAACATATGCAGTAAAGAAATTCAGGTATTGCCAACGCCCAGTATGTGCGCAGAGCAGAGTGTAGAATTGTCGTTATCAACCGGAATGCCATCTCAAAAATTCACCACCATGCCATTCGTAAACAAAAACACACACGCACGGGGGGGCCCTTCGCGTCCCGTGGGATCCCGTACCCCCGCACGTAGCGCCGTAAAAAATCATGCGGCTCACCTGTCGTACAAAAGTGCAGTACAGCACCCCCCCTTGGCTGCTGACGCTGTGCGCTGCTATCGCCCGAAGCCCGACAGCGAGTATGCGGATCGCGGGATATCCACTGGAACGCGATATCCACTTCCATTGAGCACATAGGCAGAGCAGGCAAGGGCCCTCAAATTGCCTTTTTAGTCGCAACACCAACATAATAGCGAATCGCGCAGTGGTATGGGAATGACTGTCGTCAAATGCTCAAAATGACCACATCCCTCTCCCACCGCCCTTCACCACAGAACCGCGGAAAGCTCTTCGACCTGTTCACCTTCGCACCCTTCCACCATTACCATTCACGCAATCCATGCAAAAATAGCGTTTGAGACGCTGTAGCTATATACGGTATATAGGCTGTAAGGGTGCTAAATCAAGCTCCTGGAAACCAACCGACCCACTCCGGCACCCACTACTAGACCCTACAAGACGAGAGACAAGGCGAGCAGCTGATGCACATGCGCGCACACACGCACACACACTCACACTCACATACGCACGTGCGTGACACAGACACGCAGCAATACAAAAATATGAGAGAGCAAAAATACGCGCCTCCGATCCGCAAACAACAAACAACAACAATAACAACAGCAGCCGCAGCAATAAATCATTAATGAAGGTAACCACCGGGGTGGCTTAGGGGCCCCTTAGGCCCCCCCCCTAAGGTATGTGACTCCGAGGACGTCCTCGTGGGCGGATGATGATCCTGATGCCTCAAAGTGGCAAGAGGGGCAAATAAGCTGCTTCAGCTCTCGAAACGGGTTCCCAAGCCGGCCCACGGCAAAACGGAGGGCCCGAATCGCCGCCCATGTCGAGGCCCCCACACACGGTATCATGAATACCCCGGGCCCCCCCCCTCGGAGCTGCCTGGCAACCGCCAGATTCGATCATCGTCGCTCACACTCACTCACTCAATCAATCCCCCCCAGCACACACATACACACACACTCTCTCGCTCTCGCTCTTGCTCTCGCTCTGGACAGACCAATTTACTTAGTAGTACTAAAAGTTCATGAATTTAGGGCCGCTAGTAGCCATAAACGCGGAAAGCATGAATGAACAAAGACCACCACCTCGTCTGTTGCTGTTGTCCTCCTACTGTATCCCCGAGGCCGATACCCGCGCTGCTCCGCACTCCCGCGAGGTGGAGGAGGCCCGGACCAGCCTTTCCAACACATCGAACACAAGCTCTTGGGGTGGGGTGGGGCGGGGGTTGGGGTGGGGCGGCGGTTGGGGTGGGGCGGCGGTTGGGGTGGGGTGGGAACGCGGGGGTTGGGGCAGGGCGGGGGTTGGGGTGGGGTGGTAAAACAGAGCGCGGGATGGGGGGTGGGGGTTAAGACGAAGGACAGGAGGGATGGAAAAGGACAGCCAGGTAACCCGCGTGGCATACAGGTGTGGCAGTAGTGGTTAGCAGGGGCGGCAAGAGGGGAGAGGGGAAAGACGAACCACGAGCGAGTGAAAGCAAACGGGGAGAGGGCGGGAACGCACCCGAGCAGCAGCAGCAGCACGAGGAGGAGGAGGAGGAGGAGTATGGGAGGGAATAGGCTGCAGCAGCAGCAGCGGAAGCAGCAGCAGGCATACAGGGAATGAATAAAACCCGCACACGCACACACGCACACACGCACACACGTATGTCGGTCTGTCTTCTTCACATCTCCACCCCCACCAGATTACCACCTGCTTGCGATCTGCTGGCTTTTTTGTCCCGGGGGGCGCGGGGCCCCTAGGCCGGAACCCATCATTCCCTCCGTTCACAGGAGCGTCCCTCTGCTCGCGTGTTGAGGCCGCCTGGAGCCGCCCACCAGGCGATACCAACCCCCCACGGTAATGCGGTCACCACGACTAAATCCCACTCACATACACACACGTGCTTGTGCTTGTGTCGCCGGTGCAACCACCCGCCCGCCAATCACCGAGCTGCAACAGCACCAACACCTTTCCGCACCTGACCGACTCCACTCCATATCCCCCTTCCTCTGGCAGTATCTCTGGCTACCTCTTAAGTATCTGCTTCAATCGTCAGTGGTTCGTCTTACCCTTCCTCCTCTCCTCCCTTTCCTCCCCCCCCCCGGGGGACCCCCACCTGTATCGCTAAAGCTCCGCCGGAGAGTGGAACATGCGGAAGGGGCCCCGCTGCGGGATCCCGCCGCCGCCGCCGCCGCGGCCGG
>NW_003307635.1:124910-139949 GCF_000143455.1 Volvox carteri f. nagariensis
GCCGCCATCTCCGCGGCATCTCCTCTTGCGGATGACGACGGCGACAGTGACGCGGGCCGGACCAGGCTGCTGTTGCTGACGCTGAAAGAGGTGGTGGATGTGGCCGCGGGTCCACCACCACCGGCAGCGACTCCCCCTGCTGTCAGTGCCATCTAAGCGGGTGGGGGAGGTAGGGTGAGGAGGCGGAAGGCGGGAGGGGGATAAGGGGGGACGGGAGAGGAGGGGGGAGATGTAGAAGGACATGGAGAACAAAAGGAGAGAGAAAGAAGAGAAGGCTGTCGTGGTTTGGGAGCTTGTGCTTGGCGGGTTTGTGGTGTGTGTGCCGTTGAGTGTTACAAACGCGGGGCAAAGTGTCGAGAGCGGGATTTTAGAGTAGCAAGAAGGGCTCCGAAACCAGCCCAGCGCAACACGATGCGGCGTACCGATGAGAAATTAATGCAGAGCCACTGCGGCACAGACCCCTTCAGAAGTGGGGTGGGGTGGGGTTCATTGTTCCCGAACCGCAGCAGCTGCTGCATGGTCTGACAAACACAACCGGTGAACAAGTAAAGAGATGGTGCGGGATGCGCCTGCCCAGCACCTACGTGCCTGGGCCACGTACCCTCCCCCAGGTGAGGTGCGCCCTTCCTTCGCCACCACCCGGGTCACCTGCATCGCCATAGAGTGGCATGGAAACCTCCTCACCCAAACTTCACCCACTACCGGTAAAATCCCTTACATGCTCCAAATGGGCTCCGAAACCAGCACCCTAGAGGTCTTACCTGCCGCTGACTCCGCCGCTCCGAAGCCGCTGCGGAGGCACGTACGATGGCAGCGGCAGTGCGTACCAAGCGCGCAGCTTCGTCCGCCGCTTCTGACGAACAGCCAGCAGCGCCCTGTTCGACCGGGGCAGCGTCCCCACCACGCCGCCTATCGTACATGTACCCAGCGCCACCGCCGCCGCCGCCGGCCGTGTCATCCAGCTCCGCCGGCCAAAATGCCCCCCGGCGGTGTACGATGTCTGCTCGGGAGCTGCCGCCGCGTCCGTCACCCCCGATTTCGCCTCCCATATCCGCAAGAAGCTGCTCAAGACGCCTCTGCCCAAAGGCCACCAGCGAAGATGTGCGCCGCAGCGCCGCCTCAAACGTCGCGGCCGCCGCCGCCGCCCGTGCCGACGGCACCTCGAGCAACGTCCCCCCGCCGCCGTTGCTGCCGCCGCCGTCGCCGCCGCGAGCGCTGCGGCTGCCGCTGCGGATTCCATCCGTACCAGCGTTGACGCCGGCGCCCTCTGACGCTATGGCCATAGAAATCCGCATCTGTTGCGCGGTGCCGCTGTCGCTCTGCCAGCCAACGTCCCTCTGCGCCACACCTGCCCCTGCTGCTGCTGCTGCTGGTGGCGGTGGTACTGGCGGTGGGAGTCTTTCCGATGCCGCAGACACTACTGCCGCCGGTGGCTGCGGAAACGGTATTGGTAAAGGCAGCCTCAGGGTTGTGAGGGCTGCACTCGAATGGGCACTGGAAAGGGCCCCGCTACCGCCGCCGCCGCCACCGCCGCCGGCGGCGGCAATCGCGCCAGCACTTCCCCCGTCGGCGTAGGGTCGGCCAAGACCGGCCAAGGACAACGAGGCCAATCTCGCCGCCGCCAGGTCGCCGGGGAGGCAGATGCTGCCACGGCTCTGCTGGTTTTGGGGCTGCAGTTGGTTGTTGAGAGGTTGGTTAGTTAGTTGCTGTGACAGTGGTCCGACAGGTGCGCGATCTGGCTGCGTGTGCGCCGCTGAGATGGCGGTGGATATCGGCGGTGGGGCCCTGGTGGCAGTAGTGGTGGCGGCCGCGGCGGCGGCGGTGGTGGTGGTGCCGAACCCCGGAGCGTGCCCTTGCGTCTGCGTTTGGGTCTGTAGCCGCAGTAGCAGCTGTTGCTGCTGGCGGCGCAGCATTTCCAGCAGCTGCTGCGCCTGCTGTTGCACCTGCTGCTGCTGCAGCTGCTGCTGCTGCAGCTGCGTCAGAGCAGTCGCCTGGTGCTGCAGCTGCTGCTGCTGCTGCTGCGGAAGGCGACCATCAGCGGAATACACCGTCCGAGTAGAGGGCCGTACCACCCCAGATGATTGCAAACGGCCCAGCTGCTCCGGAACCACCGCTGCCGCCGCCGCCGCCATGCCCACTGCTGCCGCGGCTGCGACGTGTACACCTGCTCCTCCGGTCGGTACCTCTGTTGGTTTCGGCTCCCCCGCGGCCGGTACGACAGAGCCCACTGCCGCCGCCGCCGCCATGCTGGCAGTGTTATTAGCCGCCGCCGCCGCCGCCGCTGCTGCTGCGCGCGCTCGCGCCTGGCCCTGGAGCTGCCTCTTGTGCAGCCTCAGGTGCTCCAACATGTCTGGCAGGAGAGCCGAGTGCTTGCATAGCATGCAGTTCACGATACGCAGTCGACACGTGGTCACCTGTTGGGTGACCGGGGGGGGGGGGGAGAAATGATCACATGATGTAAAGATCTCAGAAAAATGAATTGCCGGCGTCCAAAGTGGAGTTCGGTGTGTGTGGACGGCGGTGGTGTGGTGTGGTGTTGAGTGTCCCCTAGGAGGGAATGGCAAGGGGCGAGTAGTGCGAGGGGGCATCGCAGGGAAGGGAAGTGCGCATGAGCGAGGCTGAGTGCGCCTGCATAGTACCCCACCTCACCCCACCCCATCTCACCATGTGTCGCAGCAGGTCGGTTCGGTCCACCCACACGCCGCACTGCCCACATGGAGAACGACCCACGGGACATGTAGCCTCGTGTTCGGGTGCAGCGCTGCGGGTGTGCCAGTGCGCGCAGCTCCGGAAGCGGCACTTGACGACGGCGGCGGGGCAGCGGCGGACGTAGTGCTGGTGCAGAGCTGACTGGGACTCGTGATCCTCATCGCAGCGCCTTCGGAGGAAACGAGGGTTATCAAGAAACAAGGGACAAGGGACAATGGGAGGTAAGAAAGGGAACGCCGCACATTGACCCAGCCGTGTGGCTTAAAACTAAACCGCATAACTCGACCGCAGACTGCAAAGGGCGTAGAAGTAACGGGGCATACCAGTGACACGCGGGACTCCTCCTCCTCACCACCACCACCATCACCACCACATGCACTCCCTTCCGGTCGTCGCGGCTCCCCATCCACGACCTCAACATCCCCTCTCCCCCCACCCCCACCCCACACACCCCACCAGCACCCTCACCTGCACACCGCCCCCAGTCCCAGGGCGTCCATGATGGCCGCCACGTTGTGATTGACCAGGTAGGCGTTGTCCGGTGTCAGCATGCGGGCATCCACGCGGGTCTCCCTGCAAATGAGGCAGTGGGCGAAGCCGCCGCTGTCGGGAAAGCGGCTGGGCGGGGGACGGCCCAGGTGCAGCGCGTCGTTGGCGCAGTGGAGGCAGAGTACGCTGCGAAGGCAGGTGCTGTCTGCGGGGGCGGAGGAGGGGAGCACATGGGGGAGAGGGGGTCGATGAGGAAAGGACGGGCGAAGGCAGAGGAAAGGGGAAGAGGGAGGAGGGACGCTGATGGGGATTAGGGGAGGTGCGTGGGGGGAAGGGGAAGGGAGGCATTCATGGGGGAATGGATGATGACATGCTGTGTTTGGGGAAAGAGGAGGTTGTAGGGGGAATGGCGAAATGCCGGGGAGGATGACGGCATATGGGTCATTTGGGTCATTTTATTGGGGAGAGGGAGCGTAAAGAGGAGGGGGGGAGAGGGGGAGGGGGATGGAGGTCATGGAGCGGGGAACACAGACAGGTACAGACGCAGAGTATTGGAGAGATGCAGGAGGAGGAGGATGCGCCTGTGGATTTGTGGCGTGCATTGACTAAAGGGTCGAGGTGTAACCCTGCCGGCGGCGTGGGCTGTCTGGGTAGGAAACAAGAACGGAAGATAACGATATGCGGCTGCCAGGTGAGCTATTTACACCCGAGTAGACCCCAAAGCAGGCAAACACTAACTTAGTCAAGATGAAGAAGAGCATTGTGCAATCTGGTAGAGATCTTTCCATTCACAGGCAAGTCGGTAACGCACGGGTTTGAGCACGAAGACAAATAACAAGGTCCAAGGTCTACAGAGGAAGACGATTGAATAAGTTCATTACTGAAGCCGTAGCTCCATTTTGTTTGCTCTTCAGGAGCAGGAAGGGTAGGTGGCAGGTTTAAACGGAAAGGGCACAGTTAGTTATGAGCCGTTCTGATGCTCAGTGCTGAGTCGTTTTCGAAGGAAAGATGCATGCAAAAAAGGTTTTTTTCCTAAAATGTGTCTCAAGTAGCTCTTCCGGGGCTCCTTCTTCACACCGTTGACTTCGCACTTCGGGTGCAGTTGCAAGCTTCCCACGTCCACATGGTCAGGCTATGCGCGTCATTTGGCCTAAGCCGTTTACTTACTGTTGGAGAATTTCCCCCCGCAGCCTCGAAAGCACGTGAAATTCACAGGAAGCTGCGCTGTCTCCAGGCAGATAGGGCACACAAGCTCCTCCTGGACCTTCTTGATTACTGGATGATCTTTTAACGCTGCCATTCTGTGAATGAGGAGCTAGAAATGTCCTTGTTGCGTCCCCGTGGGCCACAAAAAAATTCGTTTACTGGGCCCGGATTAGTTTTCTTTTCTAATCTTTCAAGTCATTTGTTACGTTTTGTCTTGGGTAACGTCGCCTCCTGGTGTAACGTCCGGAAGCGCAGGAGTCGCAGTTGGTCCTGAACGGCTTGTGCAAAGCATAGTAGCCGTGGGCCCTATGGGTAACCACCTGAAATTTTGCAGCGCCACGCCAAGGATCACCTTCTGGCAGAAGGCCAATAGACTGATTACGCAGATTAAAGGTTAAAGAGGGTTTATTTATGACCACTTAAACAGTCTTAGAGCTTAAATTGCTGGTGGTTGTGCCCAAGCAGCGGGAAGCATGTGCCGGTTGTGCGTGCCATCGCTCCTTGCCCCCTAGGCATGCGGGTGCTGCTACACGAACTGCTGTGCACACAGCGTGATTGATTTGGTCCTCAGCATGGCTATGGTGCCGGCAAGCAAGAGTTGGCACACTTCGTGGGCCCAGACTACTCCTCCGTGGCCTCATTCCCCTCACCACTTCACCCGATCAGTGGCCTTCTGCTGGCAATCCCGGCCCGCTCCTGTCCCACTTGCATGGCATACAGACTGTCAAGTGGGCCCCGCCAGGGCATCTATGACCCCACCCTCTGCACCCAGATGAGCTGGGGTTCTTGTAGGAGCTGCCGGGCAGCTCCGCTTTGGGTAACTACATTCTTTGCACCGGATACTGCCTGGGCAGCATCCGGATGAACACCAACCAAAGCTGGGAATGGTGTTCTTTCTTTACAGCAAACCGTGCGTTTTGGGTTGCACAGACCTCACAAGACACAGCCAGATCCGCACTGCCAGGGAGTACAGCTCCACTTGGATCAACACTGTTCGCCCCATTAGGCAGGCTGCCAAATCTCCGGGCATATTACTACACAAGTCTCAAACAGTATCCAAAAGAGAATGGATGGGTGGTCTGCCTAGCTTCGCCAGTATAAACATGTGATGCTGGGAGTGTAACTTAAGGGTAGGACAGGCTGCGCCCGGCGTCCCACCTGCCGCCGGTGGGAATGTCAGTAGAGCTGTAGTAGACTGCACTATTTGCAGTGTGGAGGGGTTGCAACCCATCAAAACCCTGTTGTGTATCAACATGCTGCAAAGAACCCCATCAGAAGCTGTGGATGGTCTCATCCTGATAACCCCCAGATGTCATCAGGTGCATGCATCAGCTCATGGAGGTGCTTGAGAGGGTTCTGAGCTTCTCAAGAGGGTCCTCCTGGGCGGCCCAGTGGCCAGGGCGCAGGAGGTGGAAAGGTAACAGTCCACGGACGGCGATGTCCTAGGTGATGTAAATGTAAAGTGCACGTGCCTGAACAAAGTAGAAATTGGGTTTTGTTAGGTTGGACTACGGGTACATCAGCGATATCTTGGCTGATCTTGGTGGCGTGCCAATCAGGCGGCCGTGCAGAGGATTGAGCTTGGGATGGCCAGCAGGCCACTGGTCAGGTGAAGAGGGGAAACCATGGAAGGTCCGGCTGAGGGTCCTCAGGGCCCATGGAGTCCACCAACCCAAGCTTGCGCCTGTGAGGGGGCCCTAGGGGGCCGACAATGAAAGGGTTGGAAATCGCCACTGACTACCATTTTTTTGTTCACGAGAGTTTTAGTTCTTAGGCTGACCGAAATTGGGAGAGTTAGGTGCAAGGTGAAGATTGGTTTTCCAAATTGCCCTCGGCCAGTATGGCATTCCAAACGATCCATACAGGTAGTTTTGTGCTCCGTAACAGCTACGAAGGCAGCCTGTTGCTCCAATATGTGCACCTGTAGATAATATATGTCTCTTTAAGTTCTGAAGTTCAAGATGTCAATAAACAAGTATCAAGGATCACATCGATCGATTTGTAACGACTACCGAAAAAACGGTTTCGTACGTTCGTCGCCACGGCGAGCCGATGATCATGTTCCTCATTCTATTGTGTAGAGCTTAGGTCCCTTAGTAGGCAGATGTGATCGCGCTTTGCGCGGGGGACAAATTTGCTGTGTTGAATAGCTTACACCTCAGTATTATCAGTAGGATAGAACAATATTTATGACTCATACCAATTTCACATGGAATTTTGCAGGCCAAGTAGCAGGGTGTTAGGCGTCTGATCCGCGCAGCTGACCATGCAGGCGGCCGGCACCTCCCGGCCGCCGTGCTCTGCTCCCAACGCGACATCTACCTCGCATTCGTTGCATCCTTGGCAAAATTGCGTCAGTCATAGGCCAGTTCGAGCATGGCAAAGCGCTGGCCGAAGCTTTTCGTGGCGGAGTAATGAGCAAAACAGGGTGCACTGTTCTCGATGGGTACGTCAGCTCTCCTGGATCTCTATTCTCTCGTGACTATAATGGAATTGCCCTACCATGGTCGCTGCGGACAGCGCATATGCTTTCCTCAGCCGGCACGTCTTGACTTGAAAATGTGTTGACGTTTTATGCAGACCGTCCGTCGACCAGCGACTGAGGGGCACCAAGATGCTGATCTCGAGTCAGTATATAGGGGTATTCCCAAACGGCAGGTGAGATTTAGCCGCCTTGTCATTTGGGTTGTCTTGCTGGTGCCGGAGTGCTGGAGCCACGTGCATTACCTGCCACGCCCGTACATTACCTGCGGCTTTTCCTGCCGACGTTCTTTTCCCCGCTCCCACGCCGCCCACCGTAAACGCCAATCATTTCCCCGATCTTTGCCTTTCTTAGCTTGAACGCGTCCTCCCCCTCCCTAATTCCGCTTCTGGTCCACCGCTCTGTTAAACCCCTAATCCAAACCAGCCCCCTTATCCAATATTGGATATTTGGCCGTAGCTGTGAGGCCCGTATTAAGCTGCGCGTCTCATTCCGTTGTATTGATACCCTTTACAAGCCGCATTCACTGCTTGACTTGCGGCCGCTGTCGGCATGTAAACGCGTTTTCCGCCTGGTCGTCGTCCCCTCACCCCCAATTACTGTCGGCCCTTCTTCCCTCCTGTCGCCACACCGTGGACAGCTTGCGGCAATGGCGCTCTCCCCGCTGGCCGCGCTGTCGCTACCGCTGCTAAACGATCCCGCCTGGCAGCAGTCCTTTGCCACGTACGGCGAGCAGGTTCGGAGCATCCTGGGCGGGCCGCAGGCGGCACAGCTTGTACGGCAGGTGGACGAGCAAGTCACGTTCATGGACTGGACATACGGCGTTACGGGTGTGGATCTGTCGGCAGTTTGGGATCCGGAGCTTTGGATCCGGTTTCGGGAGGCTATTGCTCGGAACGAGCCCGCCATTTTTTGGAACAAGCTGATTGACCGCATCCAATACAGTGAGTGTGTTACGGGTGCTTTACCACTTGATTGGTTATCGCTTAAAGAAAAGAGCTGTAATGCATACACGTGGTCTCACATATGCACACATGCACTTGGCTTATGCAGGCTGGTTAGCATTTGGTGTTTTGGTTTTTAGAAAGGGATTAAATAACCTTAACCTGGCAATAAATTGAAACGCAGACCGGCAAATGTATCATTAATAAGATGGTCGCTAATTTAGTGAAAGAAAAACGATCTTTGTGTGCGTGGGCTGGGCGGGGAGAGGGATGGACCACCAGCGCTCTCCGGGAGGAGGAGGAGCGCTCCGGGAGAAGGAGCGATGGAACCCCCCCTCTTTTGTGTGTTTTTCGACATATGTCAGTTGGTACGAATTTTGATTTGGGTTGTGGTCACACGGCCGTGCTTTTGATTCGCTTTAAAGCAACCGGGTTGGGAATGGGAGAGGGGGGCTTGTATGGGGGAATGTGTCGTGCACCGGGGGGTTATGTGGGGGTTTCGGAGCTTGGCGTATTTTTGGTTGTACGGGGCGCCAAGGAGGAGGACGAAGAAAGTACCTTCAGGCGAAGTACCTTCCGGAAGCTGTTGGCGCTGCTGCGACAACTTTGGCAACTTGGGTGGGGGACGGTTGCATGCCCCCAGAACTGGCCAGTCCGTTTTGGGGCTGGATTGGCCGCGACGACATCATTGGCTGCATCTGCAAAGGCGGAGAAAATCGGGAACAAAGGGTAACGCAACACAGCTGCTGTGCCTCATACATACTCCACAGCAGTAGCAGCGGCAATTGCAGGAGCGGGGGGGGGGCTGCCTTGCCTGCCTGAGAGAGGCTGCTTTAATAGGCAACAGCAGCAGCTGCTCTGCTGCATTTGCAGAGGCGTAACAATGGCGGTAGCAATGGCAGTAGCAATGGCAGCGGCCTGGCGACCTGGCGGTGTCACGGGCCCTCTAAAGGGGCATTGACCTGGAAGGTGGTGACGCACCTGGCGGCGGCAGTAGCTGGGAGCCCAGACGGCTGGCTGAAGCCGGGGTGCCGGGGGGCGCTGCTTTGGATGGCGGCGGCGGGGATGGCGGATTGTGGTGGTGAGGAGACCACATCAGTGCGCTTGCTCGCTCCCCCTGCCTCTCTCAGCCACCGACCCGCACTCTTTCACTCTCTGCCGCAACACCTAGAAGGCGAAAACAGCACCCGGCGACATGATCAGCAGCATCTATACACCACACCAGCAGTAGCAAGGGCTCCGCCGGGGTCTCCGATTAAAAAATCGGAGCTACATCCGGAAAGCCCTAAAGCCCTAGCGGAGACCAGTCTCATGAGGACTTGAGGGTTGAGACAGCAGCATCTGGAAGGGGTGGCTGGGTGCGTGTGATTATTATATGCAAAAGGAAAAAGGGGGTAAAAATATTCCTTGCCGACTGACGACGCCCATTCAAGGTTCACCATCTGCCTGGATCGGAGTTCAAAGCAATCTGGGAGAGCGAGAACCAATATCGACAGCTGTTTGTCGTCTGGGGTGCAGTGGACAGCCCGTGTTGAGGGGGAGGGGGGCAGGAGGAGCGATGACGTGCGCTAATGAATTGTGTGCAAGAAGCGGCAAAGTGCCACGTGCGCTGTTGGATGGGGGCCGGAGGGGGGCGAATGCGTGGGGGCGCACAGGTAGGGGGGACGGACGGGCGTAGACCCGCTTCCATAAACACAAGGGCTCGCAGATGATGGCAGATGAGCTGGTTTGGTGATTTGGGTCGGTGGGTCGGTCGGTCGGTCCTAGACAGGCTTGACGTCCCCCTCCCTGGGGGGCCGTGTAGTGGAGCCAGGTTCGCGTTGTACGTGCATACGTGTTTTGGTGCTTTGGGTGGTGTTGTCCCTATCAGTGTTTGTAGAGTTAATGGCTCTCATATCCCCCCCATGGCACCCATCCGGAAGAACTGGCGTCCGTATGTCCCTCTTGTTTGTATGTCCCCTTGTCCTTGTTCGTACAGCTTTGTAAGTGTTGCCGTACTTACCGCTGTGTACTACTGCCTCTTTCTCTCCAGGGGACGTGCTCCCGCAGGCGGGTCTGGTGGGTGACATGCGAATCAGCTACGCCAAGTTCCTGGAGCTCTTGAGGGTGAGTGGGGGAAAGTGAGTGGGGGGCGGGGGCGATGTGAGTGGCGGGTGGGGGGAGGGGATGGCAGGGAGAGGGGGAAATTATATGATGCGAAAAACAGAGGGGCAACTGCCGATTTCTGAAGCCGCGAAAGGGGGGGGAGTTGTGTGATTGGGGGAGGGGGTTTGGGGCGGGGAAAGGGTTTGTGAGTGTGTGTGTGTGTGTGTGTGTGGTGGGGAGGAGATTTGGGAATGGGAGGTGCTGGGTGGATGGAGCCGGGTTGGGGTTGGGTGGCAGCATCCTTGTAGCATATGTATGGAGACATGGACGTGTGTGTTTTCTTGGCGCTAAAATGAATGTGGGTGTGTTTTCATTTCCCCCGTGTCCCCTTCGCGGGGATCTCCCGCTGCCCTCTTGGTGACGTGTTTTCAGTTGGACATACATACATACAATCATACAATCATACAATCATACAATCATACAATCATACATACATACAATCATACATACATACAATCATACATACATACAATCATACATACATACAATCATACATACATACACGTGCGCACGCACTCAAGCCACCACTTGCTCGCTCCTTGTGCATATTTCATCCGTGCGTGTAATCGTACACTCACCTCGTACTTTACCCGTACACATGCTCTCAGGAGCAACGCATCAAGCGGTTGGTCATTTACGGGGACATGCGTACGGCAGTGGTGGAGGTACCGCACCCCTGGAGCGCCTCCGTACTGGGCCACCCCTCGACTCACCCTTTTTACGAGGATAACGACCACATACGGATCAGCCGCCTCACACCCAACCCCGCAGCGCCACAAGACGTCACGTGAGCTCGGGTTGACTGGGGGCTCTGGGCTTTTGGGGCGCCGGGAAGGGGTAATGGGCTTAGGGTTTGTGTTTGTGTGTGTGTGTGGAAGGGGGGGAGGGCGGGAGGACACCGAAGACTGAGATTTCTGGCTGGGGTTGCTAGCTGTGATAATGGAGGAAACGGTGGAAGAGGTTTTGAAGGGGGGAAGTCACCAGACGGGGTGTGGACAGGATGGCGGGTATGGGAAGACAGTGCCGTACTCCGCGCATCCCGAACCCCCCTCCCGCCCCCTCCCCCACCGCTACACATACACACACACACACCTGCGGGCGGCGAAAGTTGAGTGTTTTTGCTTCTTGCATGATATGATCCTCACTTTCCCCCTTTGTACTCACACACAAACACACAACATTCGCAGCCAGTGGTTTTGTACGGAGATGCCCGAGTGGGACATGGAGAAGTACCGCTTCTACGTGGACCTGCCGGGGGACTTCTGGGAGAGTGGAGTACTGCAGGCGCATCTGGCTGCCAGCCGTACGGCAGGGGCGGTGTGGGATCCCGTGTCACGGCAGTACGTGTTGCCGTACAGGTCTCAGAAGAAGGTGTTCCAGGTGACCACGGAGGTTCAGCTGCTGGATCCGCAGGAGAGGTGGGCCTGATGGATTTGGCGGGGGTGCAGTGTGGGGAGGGGGGTGGTGAAGGGGAGGGAGGTGGTGAAGGGTGGAGGGGAGGGAGGTGAGGAAGGGGAGGGAGGTGGGAAAGGGATGGGAGGGAGGGGAAAAGGCGACCCAAAAACACAGCTGTGAGCCATAGCACAGATGCGACTAGACCCCGACATGGGGTCGTGTCGGCATGGAATGGTCTTCATAGTTTTCCCAGGTTTCAGCGGGAAAAGGGGAGACAAAAGTCTGTCACCCTCACCCTCACCCCTTCCCTCACCTCTTCCTCAACCCCCCACACACACCCATCCCCCACAACCCCAGCTGGGACTTCCTGGGCTGGCTGCTGCACCCCGCCCGACTGGAGTTCTACGAGAAGGCGGCGTGTGTGGCCATAGCACTGAGGTTGCTGGGAATCGTCACTGCGCTGTCCTTAGGTATGTGTGTCTGTGTGTGCGAGGGTGGGGGGAGGTGGGAGAAGAGTGTGTTTACCGTATCGCTTGCGTCAGAGCGCTTTCTAAAGGCTTTCTTTTACTGGCTGTAGGGCGCGTGGGTGAGTGGGTGGATGGGTAGTCGGTGAGGCCCAGGGAAGAAGTTGTGACATCTATTTGCACTTTGCACCAACATTCCCTCTCCCATCTCTCCTCAAAGTCCACCCGTACCCCTCCACGATTTCTCCCCCTTCCCCCCGGCTTGGTATTTATTCCCCGCCATCTTTTCCTGCTCTTTCCGCCCTCCCTATCTCCCTGTCTGTCTGTATGTATGTATGTCAGGCTCCCCCCTATTCCAGTTGTTCCGTGTTTCCTGGGGTAAGCTTCGCGGTGAGGGCAAGGGCGGCAAGGGCGGTAAGGCCAAGGACCCCAAGAAGATGTCCAAGCAGGAGAAGAAGGAGAGCCAGTGGGAGCGACTCACCAGCAGCAGGGCGCGGGAGTTCATGACAAAGGATGAGAAGACCGGCAAGGTGGGTGGGTGAATGAGGTGGGGTGGGGTAGGGCGGGGTAGGAGGTGGAGGGTTGGGATTTGTCGATATGTCGACATGTCGATATGTCGGTGTTGATCTGGCTGTTCGTGTCCATCCACCTGTCCTTTTCTGTGGGCTTTTCTCTGTATCCAAATCGTATTTGAAATCTCTAAGAAAAAACGTTTGAATGTGTTCCTGTTTGTGCGCATTGTTCATCATATTTTCCTGGCACCCATTCCACCGTCATTGTAATATCACCACGATCGCGCAATTCTGTGGAAGCAGAACTAATTGCGACTCAAGTAATCTGTCAGGATACGTCTGGATCCAGACGTAGATTATTTCCTTTCAAATTATTCCTTACCGTGGTTGGAGAACCATCTGGTCCGGAAAGTTACGATGTGCGTGGTGCGTGGGGCTCGCTTAGGCGGGGAGCGTTACAAAGGTTTTAAGTGAGCCCTTCGTACCCTTTACGATGCTCGTCCCAGATCATCATCATTATTTCATCATCATTATTTTATCATCATCATCATCATCATCATCATCATCATCATCATCATCACGCAACAGTCAAAATGGTCACGTGAATGTTTACTCATGTGTAGATCAATTCCGTGATGTAATCCTGTCTCGGTCCTGCCCGTCGGGTGCATGTAACCCCCGTCTCCCTCTCATGCGGCCAACCCTCCCCCCCCCCCAGATGCGCGACACGGGTGTTCGGTTCGAGGACATAGCGGGTATGGACTACCTGGTGGTGGAGATGCGGGAGGTGGTGCGGATGCTCAAGGGGGACCCCGCCTACGTGAAGGTGGGGGCCAGGTGCCCCAAGGTACGTGTGGGCCTGAGGGGAGGGGAGGGAAGAGGGGAGGGGAGGGGAGGAGCCCAATATGTAATGACGAAAGCCCTGCGCTGTAAGATACGTCTGCTGAGATACATACAGAACAACAATTGCCGGGGTCCGAAGCAATGGGGATGTGGGAAAGGGGGGGAACGGACCACTGGCCCACCTCGTGGGAGTTTTTTGGGGTGATGTTCTTTTCCTTCCTGCCCATGTCCTGTCCATGGTAGTTGATTTTTTCTCCCCCGTTCTCACCCCTGGCCCCTCTCCTCGTCGTCAATTAATGTCTTTTCCACTTTCGCATCATCAATCATCATCGTCATCGTCGTCATCATTATATGATTCCCCCCGGCCCCCGGCCCGGTTCACAGTTCATTTGGACACCTCTCTGACCACTTAAAACTTCACCGTCCCCCAACATATAAGTACGTAAGTACATACATACATACATACGCACACACGCAGGGCATCATTTTCCAAGGTCCCCCTGGCACGGGCAAGACCTACTTGGCTCGAGCCATAGCCGGGGAGGCGGGGGTGCCCTTCTTCTCCTCCGTGGGGTCGGAGTTCGTTGAGATGTTTGCCGGTACGTTTTGCCTGGCGGTTGGGTGGTTGGAAACGGTTGGAGGCTGTTGCAGCAGTGCGGAATTCATAGAGAAGGAAGATGCGGGGGGGGGTGGCCGTACAGCTCCTGTGCCGTACATAGTACGTCTTAAACCAAGGGCTCGGGTTGGATATTGTTTGTGTGGGATGGGGGGAGAGGTGACTCGAAAGTCATGTCGGGAAGGCCTTTTAGGGTTTTACCTGCCGTACCCGGTTATGCACACCATAATGGCGGTTATCGTTACACAACGGCGGAATGGGCCTTTGTTTGCCGCTCACCCCCTCGGAACCCCTCTCTCCACCGCGCCTCAGCTGCCCCCATCCCCGCACTAATCACCCGCACCGCCCTTCCTCTCACCCCACCGTTTGCTGGTATGTGTGGTGGAATGGACTGAGCAACTCGGGAAGGTTAGGTGTTAACGATGTCACTCGAGCGGGTGAGAAAGTAGTCAATATCAGCAATATCTGTGTGTAATGTGTATGTATGTGTGTATCGCAGGCGTGGCAGCTGCCCGTGTCAACAACCTGTTTTACAATGCCCGCAAGAAGGCGCCCGCCATCATCTTCATTGACGAGATCGACGCTATCGGCCGGGCCAGGTCCACCCTGGGGGGGGACCCCGGCTCCATGGAGAGGGAGTCGGCGCTGCTGGCCATGCTGGTACAGATGGACGGTATCACCAACAAGACCGAGCAGGTGTGTGTGTGTGTGTGCGTGCGTGCGTGTGTGTGTGTGTGTGGATGGCGATGGGAAGGGAGAGGTGAAGGTGGGGGAGCAGGAGCCGCGCAGGGAGATATGGGCGGCATAGCAGCACCCCCCTACATACATACACACACACATCTCCCCGTCTGTCCCCCCTCTCACCCCCTGTTCAGGTTCTCACCATAGGGGCCACCAACCTGGCTCAGGAGCTGGACGCAGCTCTGTTGCGGCCGGGGAGGTTCGAAGTGGTGTACGAGGTACGAATGTACCGCCAACCACTGTACGAACGTCGTACTAGCCATCTAGGTATCTAGGTCATTTGAACGCCTTGCTTATCCCGCGGGAGAGCTTCCCTGACTCCTTTTCATCTTTCTATTATTCTACCTCCTAGCCCACTTCTTGAAATCATCTTAGGTGCCCGGGTCCCTTAAAGATCTGAAGCTCTTTTCCGCAGTGCCCTTCACTGAACCTCTCGTTCTCGACCCTTCATCTCTTTGGACTGCTTCAACGGTTTTGTTACTTGGGTCGGCAG
>NW_003307635.1:142222-143296 GCF_000143455.1 Volvox carteri f. nagariensis
ACACATACACACATACACACACATACACACATACACACACATACACACACACCTGCAGGGCTGGTCCGCCGCCGCTCTCGCCAATCTGATGAACGAGGCCGCCATCCTCACAGTGCGCCGCAACGTGCCCACCATCAGCCTGCCCATGGTTCTGGAGCTGGTGGAGGGGCTGAACTGGGGGGAGAAGGCGCCGAGGATACCCGACACGGCGGCCAAGGACAGGTGGGTGTACGACGGAGTGTATGTTTGTCTGTAGGGTTGTGTGTGTGTAAGAGTGTGCGTCTGGTATTGTGTATATGCATGACTGCCGTGCATCTGAACAGCTCTTCCTTCCCCCCACCTTGCGTACATACATACGCAAGTACCTTCCGCCCGCAACGTTTTACATCGCCTTTTTCCCGCCCGTTTCCCCCTGGTGTGGTGCTGGTGGCGGTGTTTTGCATGTTTGGGAGGAACCCCTTTCCCCCCGCCCTACTAATGCAGTCGAACCCCCCGTTTCCTCATGTTTCGTTTACCTGCTCCCCCTTTGCGACGTCGGCGGCTGCGCTCCGTGATGTCTCGAAAGTGTGCTTCCGGCCCCATCCTCCCTCCCTCTCTCCCCCCCTCCTTCCCTCCCTCTCTCCCTCCCTCCCTCTCTCCCCCCGCTCGAGACAGACTCGCCCTGGTCACCGCCGCCAAGGCGGTCGCCTTCGCCCTGACCCCCGGCTTGGAGCCCATCAAGTCGGTGACGATGTGGAGCGGGAGGAGGGGGCTGGGGCCGAGTGTGGATTTCATTGGTGAGGAGGGGACGTGAAGGGGGAAACACGAACCACGAACGACGAGTGAAGCTGCCGCCAAGGAAAGAAAGAGTGTACAAGAAGCAGAAGTGACCAGTAGGCGGTTTTGAAGGAGCCGACCTCGGGATGATGTAATGACGACGACCGTGGAAACCTGCCTACCGACCTACCTAGCCGCCAAGACTAAAATAAGAGCGGAAGAAAAAGCAGTAGCACGAAGCCGTACAGAAGTAAGGGTTGGTGTAGAGACAGCGAAAAAGTAGTAAAAAATGGATGACGTGAAGCTGGAATAAAGTTT
>NW_003307635.1:143821-144887 GCF_000143455.1 Volvox carteri f. nagariensis
GTGTGTGTACGTCTGTGTACGTGTGTGTGTACGTGTGTGTGTACGTGTGTGTGTGTGTGTACGTGTGTGTGTACGTGTGTGTGTGTACGTGTGTGTGTACGTGTGTGTGTACGTGTGTGTACGTGTGTGTACGTGTGTGTACGTGTGTGTACGTGTGTGTACGTGTGTGTGTACGTGTGTGTGTGTACGTGTGTGTGTACGTGTGTGTACGTGTGTGTGTACGTGTGTGTAAATGTGTAAAGTTCTGATTACACTCCCCCCCTCCCCTCTCCCCTCCCTGCTTGGTATGTCATATCCTTCAGACCTCCCCTCGCCCCCTACCCCCCACCCCGCGTGAACAGATATGAACGACAAGGCGGATCTGGGACTTCATGCCGAGGAGGTTGAGCTGCTGGGGTACCGTACAAACCACAAGGTACGTGGGGGTATGTGCGTGTGTTTATATAGGGGAGTTAGGGGGATTACGGGCCGGACGGGGTGGTGGTGTGCTTTGTGCATGTGCTCTTCTCCCATGCGTGTGTGTATTGTCCGTCTCATAGGTGTCTCAAAGTTTTGGGAAGAGGAGAATGTGCGCAGCCGCGCATCGCATCGCGTTTTCTGTGTTAGTGTACGGACGCAAAAACACAAATATTCATACATACATACAAATAAACACACACGTTGCTTGGTCAACACGTCCGGGCGCTTTCCTCATTCTGTGTTGTCCTTGTGATGTTGCTGTCTGTGTACGACAGCACGGGGGATGTGTCAGCACTAGATACACCCGCCGTACTCCTCCCCTGTACCGCAGACGAATGCTGCCTCTCTGGGCAATGAGGCACTTGGGGAGTTCTTGCACGTGGCGAGTTTGCTCGTACCGCTGTACGCGCCACGTGCAGCTGAGGTGGCGCTGTACGGCAAGGAGGCGGCGTCGCTGGCCACAGGTGCGTGTGTGTGTGTATGTGTATGTGTGCCTCTAGGACAGCAGCAGCTGATGTTGTTTGCATTTCGGCCTCGTACCTTCCCCCCTTTCTCTCCCAAACTCTTCTGGGGCGTTGGCGGTTCTTTTTCATCTTGACTTGGCGCC
>NW_003307635.1:144937-145669 GCF_000143455.1 Volvox carteri f. nagariensis
CCTCCCAACTCCCTCTCCTCCCTTTGGCCTTTCTTTTGCATTCTTTCCAACCCACTTCTCCATGTCTCCAGTTCTGCCGGCGTGCACGTCGTCCATTGCGTCATCCCGTTGTCAATTCGTTCGTCTTTCCCCTCCCTCCGCCCCCCTCCCTCGGGGCCGCCCATTTCCCCCTCGTAGCCCAATCCCTGGCGGACTGCTTCGAGATCGCCTACTACTGTGTACGGAACAGCCAGGTACGACTGCGCATATTGTACCTTCTTCCTGCTGTGAGTCGTTTTCCTTGTTGACGCACGCGTCCAGAGCCCCGGGGGACAGCTCTCCGAAGTAGGGCTTCGGGCTTCGGCAGTTGAAATCCTTTGGCGCTTGCGAGTGGTTCCAGCCTCTCCTCACACACAGAAACTGCTAATTTCATTTTAGTATTAAAAACCTATCCACACAAAGAAGAATTTATTATGCTCATAGCAAGCACTGCGATATACCAGAAATAATTTACTTTTGTAATGGTTTCTTTGAAATTAAAGTTCATATTTTTTGCTTTCATAAAAAAAGACATACATACACTCTTCCACACACCCGTTCCCGTTCGCGGCCACTCGTGTCCATTTCCCCCTTCCCCTTCCCGTCCTCCTCTCCTGTGCCGGTCCCGCTCCTCCTCCCTCCTCCCTCCTCCTCCTCCTCCTCACTCCTCCCTCCTCCCTCCTCCTCCTCCCTCCTCCTCCTGTCGCCTCTCAG
>NW_003307635.1:145725-156577 GCF_000143455.1 Volvox carteri f. nagariensis
ATGTAGTCTGCGGGGCTGTGGGACCGGGAACGTGTGTCTGTGTGTGCGTCTGTACGTTTGTGAGTATGCGTCGGAAAGCTCGTCAGTGTCAGTTGAGTGTCAGTTAAGTGGCAGTTAGGAGGTGGTTGTCATGCAAAGTAAAGTACACGATGAGTAAATGACACGTCACAGGCCAGGGGCTGGCCGGGTTGGCCGGGCCACAGCGCCCGGGATGGGATTTCCCCGGGTTTCTAAATCTTATCCCTCACCTCGACACGCTCATAAGGCCCCAGTAAGGAGGAGTGGGGCTGGCAACCGCCAACCGCCGACGCGCGGCAGCTAACTCCTCTCTGTCTATGTGACCTAACTCTGCCCCGACCCCTCTTAACCAACTCCCAACCACCAACGGCAGCTACCACAAGCTCACTCTGACGCTACTCAAGGCTTCTTGGCGGAGGGCCTTACGTCTGGTGGTATCTCGCCGTACAGCCATTGCGAAGGTGGCGGCGGAGATGTTGGCGGCGGAGGACGAAAAGATCAGCGGTGGGTTGTTACTGGGGGTTCAGGGGTTGGCGGGTTAGGTACGACGGGTCTCATGTGGGCCCTATGTCCCCCTCCCTGAGTCGTGATGGACTTGATGGGCATCTGCCGCATGTAGCTGATGTACTTGGCTTGGATCGTACCTTCATGCATAAGCTCCTCCGTATCTGTATCGTACATTCATGGCGCATTCGGGAATCCTTAATGTGGGAGCTCACCCTGACCCCGCTTAACTAATTTCCCCTGTCCCCCCATCTCCCCTCCCCACCTCTTTAGGTGCACGTCTTGTTGAGCTGATCGAGAGCACCCCGCTGGATCCGCTGGGGGGTGAGGGGCTGGATGCCCGGGCGGCTGAGGAGGTGGTGCAGGAGGCGGGGAACCAGTTCCTGCCGCTGCTCAAGGTGGAGTGCGGGGCGCGGTAGCTGGTTAGGGGGAAGGGGGGAGGGGGGGAGGGGGGAAAGACGAACCACGAGCGAGTGAAGCTGCTGCCAAGGAAAAGAGTGCTGCGGCAGATGTACAGGAAGCAGAACTGACCAGGGGAGGGGAGGGGGAGGGGGGCGGAAGGAGGGACCGGGTGGTGGTAGGGTGAGACGGCTGGGGGGGAATGCGGGTTAAAAGGGGAAAGGGGAGTCAGTGCTGCATAACCACGCTAGCGAACCCAACCAACGGCACGGCACTTCTGACTTCGTGTCGTGTGTATACCTCTTCCCCAATCCCTCAAGCCCTCATTCCCCCCCTTACTCCCTAACTCGCCTGCTACCTTGCAGATGTATCGGCGGTTATCCCTTATTGCCGTATGCAAATGTTTCCCTCCCTCCCTCTCTTCGGAGTTCCACTCCAACCCCCCCTTTCCCCGGCCCCCTCGGGGGCTCCCCCCACCCCAAATCTCCCCCCCTCTCCCTCCTCTCCCCCGCCCGTGTGCAGGAGGTGTTGGGTGAGGTGCCCCACATCATCCTGACCGGGGAGAAGCTGGCGGACGACCAGCAGCAGGCGGGCGGGCCGTACGGCCCCAGCGGCAGTGGCAGTGCCCAGACTAGCTTCCGTGTGCCTGGAGCGGGTAGCATGGGCATGGTGAGGAGGTTTGTGGGGGGTAAAATTACCCCTCTCCCTAACCGTGGCCTCCGTCCCGACATCCTCTTCCCCCACACGGACGTCAACCCCCTTCCCTCTCCCCGGGGGCCAGATCTCGTTGCGTGTGGGTTTCCCATCCCTTCCCTTTCCCCCTTTCCTTTCACCTCCGCCACTTTTACCCCCTCTGCAGGCCTCCTTCCGAGGATCACCCTCCGCCAGCTCCTCCACCTCCCCACCCCCCCTGCTGCTGGATGACGTCACGCTGACGGAGGTGTCCCGGGCCATCGTTGGCCGGCTGGATGTGGTGGACCTGGTGGGCAGGAACACGGCGCTGGAGGCGGCGGAGAGGGTGAGAGGGGGGCCGCTTCATGGGGAGGGGCGAGGGGAGGGGATGGGGCTGCCTGCCGTCCGCAGTGCTGCACGGTGCCACGGGGCTCACCGCGACATACGACAGATAGCCTGACGAAAAACACACACACGTGTGCGACTCCACCCCGCGTGCCGCGCCGTCAGGTCCGGGATGCTCTGCTGCACCCGCACACCCGCGAGCGGCTCAGGGCTGTACGGCGGTGGGCGGAGGATCCGGAGGGGGAGTTCCCGCCGGCGCCCGTCACGGATCGCGAGGCGGCAGCGATGGGACCTGAGGGGCCGTTGTACGGCAGGCTGGCGCTGGATCTGGAATGGTGAGGGGAGTGCTGGGGAGTGTAGGGTGTATCGTTGGGGTTAGCCGGGGGGCCCGGGGGGTAAGTCGGGGGATGATGCAAGGACATGGCGGAAGAGACGGAGCAGTAGACGGAAGGCGCGGCTGCGTCCGCCGTGTCCCCTGTCTTGTTTTGTCTGCAGTATGTACGGCCCCCCGCATTACAGGAGCAGGAATGGAAGCTTTTGTGACGTGAAGGGATGATAAGGACAAGAGGAGGGTGTGTGGTGCTGTGTCTGGGCTACTGCGGCCCACTGCCCCTGCAGCCGTTGGCAGGTGGCGGGTGGCGGGGCTGCACCCGCGCGGTCATAAATTGCATTTCTAATTTCCCCTGCCCTCTCTTTCCCCACGTTTGTGTGTATCGCACTCTTCCCCCCCCGGGGCCCCCCTGATCCACGCCTGGTGCCCCGCCCCTCCACCCCCCAGGTGGCGCAGTCGCCGAAGTAACGCCATCAGCTGGAGCGCCATGGAGCTGCTGTTCAATGAGAGACAGCGGAAATACTTTGCGGAGGACGCCGATCTGCCCAGGTGGGGAGAGGGGGGGAGAGGGGGAGGGGTTTCGGCTTTAAGGTATTCCATGGTCTTGTGCTGTGGGACTTGCGCTTGGTGTAGGAGTGGAAACTGGTAATGGATGGGATAGAGGTGGGAGAGAGGGAGAGGTGGGAGAGAGGGAGGGTGGGAGAGAGGGAGAGGTGGGAGAGAGGGAGGGTGGGAGAGAGGGAGAGGTGGGAGAGAGGGAGAGGTGGGAGAGAGGGAGGGTGGGAGAGAGGGAGAGGTGGGAGAGAGGGAGGGTGGGAGAGAGGGAGAGGTGGGAGAGAGGGAGGGAGGCACTGTTGGGCTGCGAAGCTCGGGACGCACGCGGAGGATGCGATTCGAAGGCTGCGTGGTATTGGGGCGCAGCGGCATCGTCTGTATGTATGTCTCTCCGTCGGTGCCCTTTCCTGGGCAGGTGGTGATGAGCTAGCTGATTTGGCCGCCTATGGGCTCGACACACCTTTGCACGGGTCTTGCGTCTGGGTGTGCGCCTTGACAGCCCTGGTCGCCCCAGGTGCCGTACTGCACGGCCAGCTGGGCCCCTCTGGTTCTATTGGTCACGCGAGCCTGGAGCCCACTGTAACACCACCACACACCTTTTGGGAAAGCAGGACGGGTGTTTCAGCCAGCTAGCGAACCCCTAAGACACCCTTTCCCCCCTCTTTCCCTCCTCTTTCCCCCCTCCCACACTACCACCACCACCACCACCACCACCACCCTGCCACTGCCCTCAAAAGGGACGAGGACACGTCAGAGGGCCGCAAGAGGGCGGCAGCAGCCGCTGCGGCGGAGGCCCGAGCAGCGGCGCGCGCTGCCTCCTCAGCCTCCTCGATGACGACGTCCCCCTCCGCTGCTGCTGCTGCTGCTGCTGGCCCCGCGCCGCAATCCGGAGATCCCTCCCCGGAGGGTGGCGGTGACGGTGGCGGTGGCGGTGGCGGTGACGTCAGCAGCCGTTAGCTCTGGAGTTATTCTGTAGTTGTTGGGATATATGGGGGCACGTGGGGGCGGTTGCAGCTACCCAGCTGAACTGCATTCCAACGTTGCCCCGTGTGTTTTAACGTTGGCCCCTGTCCGGTCCGCTCATGACTGGCAGCGGGGAAAAATGTGGGGTCGGGGGGAGGGAGGTGTCAGAAAGGGCCGATCAGGGGGCCCCCCCGAGGGGGAGTGGACGCGGCCAGCTGGCTTCTGGGCTTGGGTTCTACGTTAGTGCATGGGGAGCTGGTGTGCTGGGGGTGGAGTGGGAGTTGATGGTGATGGGGAAGAGGTAGTGGGGAAAGGCAGTGTGTGTCTGTGTGTGTGTGTTTTGGGAGGATGGAGCTTCAGGTATTCGTACAGAGGCTGCCAGGTCGCCGATAAGGGAAATGGGGTGTGTGGCGGCGAGAGCGCTGGTCGGGTTCTGATATGAAATCATCGCCGTTTCGGCCTGGCTTGGGCCCCCTGGGCTCCTCCTGTTGATCCCGTGCGGTGTGAAGTGAAGGATGCGGGGCGTGAACGAGGTGGTGGTGTGATGGTGGTGGCAAAGAAGCGGGACCTCGTCCTCGCTGCCTGGGTCTTTTTACGTGACATGGAGGGCCTCCTTGAAACCATTCTGTCAGTGCATGAAAGCAGTGTGAGTGAAAGCTCGCGGAAGCGCGTCCGTTCAGCGAATTTATTTCACGGCCCTCGCCGTACAATTGCGTCAGCGGTCGTTGCTCCCTGTTTGCTTGGAAAGCTACGATTTTAAGACATACATAAGTGCTAGATTGGAATGCTGTGTCTTCCTGTATTAAAAGGGAATACTCAAAGCTTTATTCCCTGGAAAGATCGATTGATACACTAGAACACGATGGCACAAGTAGCTTTGTCGCTTGCAGTCCTACTCTAGGAATCCAGGACGCGTTTAATAAGTTTAGTATTCAATTTTGAACAGCGCCAAAATGATCTCAAAAAGCATTGTGCAGTCGTCGCCACAGCCACAGTCTCAGGCCGTCTGTCACGCTTGTAAATCCCGACGTTTACTATCCCGACGGCTTTTTCAGCAAACATCTACCAGGCGACAAGTTGATTGCGGTGCCGTGGCACCGGAAACTTTGCAGGTGAGGTCATAGCTCATGCGACAAGCAAAGTCGCATCGGCCCCCAAGATTAGCTCAACCCTACCATCCTTGACGGCACCTATTTTCAACTATGACATACCAGGATATTATTGTGGGGAGTGCTGTATTGGGAGCTGTGAGCGTGGCCTTGTACTCAGGCCTGAAGAAAGACCCGGTTCCGTGCAGCCTTTGCCAAGGCACCGGCGGCATCAAGTGCTTTGGTTGTGGGGGTGAAGGGAGGTTAGCGTCTGCGAAGCGTGATGACTTGTACGAGGGAGGGCCACCAAAGCGCGACGTGCTCGGGCGCTCCATCAACCCGCGGGAGTGTAAGGTCTGCAAGGGCGTAGGCCTTGTCCTCTGCAGCCAATGCAAAGGCAGCGGCTTTCAGAGCGCCTTTTAGGAGGTTTTGGACTTGGTAACTTGCTTTGCCTTGTCGCTCAGTAGTGCTACTGCTACTATACTATCCTGCTGATGTTGTTGCTGGTTTGGCCAGGAAGAATTGAGTGCAGTTTGGAGCGTGCTGCGGTGTGTTTTTCTTGGTTCCGGAGCACCTGTTTTGATTGGCCCCAAACCAAAACTGCATGAGAGCGGCCGTATGTTGGGAGTCTCGGCGGGTGCTGATGCTGGTGCAGGCGGTGGTCGCGAGGGCGGGCAGTGCGTAAGCATTGCATGGCTAGTTTGCAGACCGAGCCCATCTGCCGCCCCGGTACCGGGTGCTCGGAGTGAGTGATGGACGCGGCCAGGGCACGGTTTCGCAGCTGTGGTACGAAGAGTGGTTGGGAAAGATTTCCGGACCAAGTTGTGGCTTTGCTCTGCGATGTTTTGCCAGGGCTTATATGGGTGAGACCTACTTGGCCAGGTCGCAGCTTGCAGGATCCATCCTGAAGGCGGTTGGGGCTGGTTGTGTCGGAAAGTGCCAGACATCATACATACAAGCGGAATGTGATACAGCCGTAATAGCGCCCTAGGTTGGATCAGGCAAGTCCTGGCGGGGCCCGCGAGTGAATCTTATTGCGCAAGTTTTATTTTTTTAAGCTGCAAAAGAAAAACTGCTTTGAGAAATTTGGAAAGAGATTTGTGGGAAATAATGGGAATCGGGTGCGGATTGCAGCTATAACACGCAGCGGGGTGGTGTCTGACGTTTTCCACTGCTGTCGCCGGAAGAGGCACAGGCGGTCATATATGGATGTGTGGCGCAAAGCCAAGCAAACCATCGATTTTTTAATTTGGAGTTTTGTTTATTTCCAAGTTGACCCTTCACCGCTGCGCGGTTGTAAGTTTTCGGACACCCTGGCGGGTAATTACGATATGTACGACATGCATGAGCGGCACGTGGCGCCTCGAATGAGTCGCCCCGAGCGTTTGATGGTGCGACGACATTCTTGAAAACAGCCGGACAGACCGACATACATTTTTGGAAGAAGAACCGGAAGGGGCGACAAGGCCTCGCGAACTCGCGAAGGGAGGGAGCCAGGAGAGCGGTTAGACCCGCCAGTGCCCGGCTCCAGCTGTCACCTGTTCACCTTGCCATATTTGGCCCCTCGTCGCAGTCCCACCTCCCGCTTCCCTCGCGGAGCGAATTTTGATTCGCTTAATGAGCGGATGTCGAATGAGGGCGGAGGTGACGTGCGTGTGAAGGGGAGTCTCGTACATGCGCTTCCGTACAGGTTTGCAGATAGAGGTTGTAATGGCGATGGGGTTATTTATGGCGATAGCCTTGAAGTTCGCTTTGGCGGTCTCCCCACCTGCCCCTCTCCCTGCCTCTGCTAGCCTCCACAACCCTGGCTTCTCCAAAACGTCAAGGGTTATACAAGGGTTCATAAAGCAGTAGCCACACACACACTCACACACACACACACTCATACAGTGTCATGATCAGATCATAAAAGCCCGACGAGGTTAAGCCGGGTTATAAATTATCCACATAAATCCTATAGCTCAATGATACTAGAGATCTTGTTGTTCCTTTGCCTATTACAATGCACCGGCGGGTCATTCTTCAGTAACGGGACATCAACGGGATACTACCGCATGTGCACCAGCCACCAGACAGATGCAGCTATATATATATATTGTATAGATATACACATCGGTAAAACGTGAACAGCAACAGCAGCACCACCACCACCACCACCACCACCCTACGCTGTGGTCCAACGCGGACCTCCCTACAACACATTATAATAACAGCAACCAACTCACATTCGCCTGTAGGCGTGTGTGTGTACGTGATGTTCGTACATCCGTACAGGGTATACTGCGTAAAAGGAGTTACTCCGGTACTGTACTGGCAAAGGGTGGCGCTGAGTAACACTACGCAACGAGTGGAGCGACTTCCGCGACTTCGAGAGAACAAAAACCCGAATCCGACCGCACCATGCATAGCAGCAGCGCAGGCAGCAGCTTCCCAGCGGCCTCGACCGCCCGACACACTTAATAACAAGCACAGGTGCTACACTAGCACACGGCGCCTGACGCGGCGCCCTACCTCACATATTCGAAACCGCGCGCCGTACGCTACCTTGTCATCTTCCTTAGCGGCCCACGTCTTTCCAGAGCGCCCGGGGGGTGCTTCCCTCCCCTCTATCGACCCCTATTGGCCCCCCCATGCGGTGCCCAGACGCCAACGAGGGGGCCGATTCATAATCACATAATAAGGTGATGGAGGGGGGTTAGGGTGACGGACGTCGGCGCCAAACAACAAACCTACTGCGCGACCAAGTGTCCAATGGACCGATGGCCCCCTCGCACAAGACACAAATGGCCTCTGGAGGGCAGTGAGGGGATGCGGAGAGCGACAGACACCAACTGCCCCCAACTGCCCAACTGCCCAAACATAAAAATCGCCGCTACGCCACCCACCGCCTCTACCGTTGCGTTTTTAAGTCTGTTGGGTCCTATACCGTATACCTAGAATCTCGTAACTGTACATATGTGTTACGTGCGCAGCTGCGAATAACAGTGTATAGACTATAGCACTATGCGTATGGACAGTAGCCCACTAAAGGCCTATTGCGTGTTCTATATGCACTCTCTATACCGCGCGTTGCCATGTTGTCCACCCACCCACCCCCAACAAACACACACATATGTATATATGTATGTATGTATAGCCCGGAATGCACCTGTTATGTGTGTTGGTATACATGTACCACTGCCGTCATCAAGAACACCGTAAAAATAAGTATATATGATAGTCCGTGATGTGGTTAGTTCAAATAACACCGCGGTGAGGTGATGATGTCCATAACGACATATGTTCAGATGGGGGACTCTGATGCAGCTGCCCTAGCGCCTGATAGCGCTCCACTCTAAAACAAGCAGCAGCTGCATCAGAGACTTCCGTGAGACCGTGAGGTAAGCTGGCGGGGGTGTAGGCTTCGTGTGAGTTTGTGCTGCTTGCTTTCTTTTGGCGGAATGAAACATCCACATACACACGCGAAAGGAAAAAGACCCCACCGCCGCCGCGGCCTCCAATCTAAAAACGTCATCAACCATAAACGCGAGGAAAAATCAGCGACATCAGCGACAACATGAAGAGGAAAGGAATGCCCGTGATGCTCAGGGCGGTGGTGCGTGTGACCTACCGCCGAGATCCTTAGTGGTCTTATGTATGTGTGTCAGTATGTATGTGCATGTGACTGCCGTACCACGTCTTCTTACCGGGCCGTGATCCCGCCCTCCCCGGGCAACTCACCGGCTGGGCTCAGCTCCCGGCCGCCGAGCTTACCCGACCACACACACATACACATACACACCCCAATCCCCTCACACGCCCCCCGGCATCCCGTCCTCCACCCCTTCCGCCCCCTCCGGCCCCCTCCCGCATTACAGCATATCGTCAAAACCCCTCCGGCAGCAGCACAGGCACCAGCGCCCCCCCTGGAGCCACATCAAGTTGCTTGGCCGGGTACACCACATCGTAATGCCCGGGCAAGTGGGCCACCCAGGCCACCGGCGGACCCAGGTGACCCGTGGGTCCGTGCTTGATGGCGCCGACCTGACTTCCCGCGACATCCAGCACCCCCAGAGTGATGCCCAGTGCCCGACACAGCGCTATGATCTGAGTCGCCATAAAGGCGTGTACGTGCACGCGCGGTGGTGGGGGTGGGGGTGGGGGTGAAGGTGGTCGGGGGGGGAAAATGCGGGGTGTGGGGGGGAGGAGGGCAGCGTCACACCACATCACGTCAGCTCACCCGCGCATCATCATGGGGTCCGGGGGCACGTGTTGTGCGATGTTGGGATGTGGTGGTGGGGGGTTACAGGGGGGTTAGTCGAGAGAGGCAGTTACTGACCACCCCTATCATATCCCGTCTACGTAATAGGATGAGTAATAGGATGTGGAATAGGATGAGGATGGTCCTGTAGAGTGATGAGCCGTCACGTCCTCCTACCCGCACCTCTTTTTCGCTTCTGCCCTCCCCTCCCCCCCCCTCCTTCAAGAACGTCTTCGGGGGTTTGGGTTCTTACCGAGAGGCGGAAGCACGCGGGGCCCCCGCAGACAAAAGGAAGGCACCCTCAACCCCCCTTCCGAGCCGGAGAGATGGCGCACATCCCGACATTCCCCCCCCAACACACACACACACACAAACACACACAGACACACAAACACACAGACACACAAACACACAGACAAACACACACACAGACACACACACACACACCGCCCCAGAGCCCCACCTGCAGCTGCTCCACCTCCACCCCCATGGGCAGCACGTGATGAGAACAGATCCATTGAAGACTCATTCCCGAGTAGTCCCTGCGTGCACACGAGTGAATGCATTCGTGCATACAGACAGACAGACAGACAGACAGACAGACGTGTGCAAAGCAGACACATAGCTTTTCAGGTAGGCATCAAACAAAGCAGGCAAGGGGAAGGCAGGCAGACGAACGACTCACGATCATCATTCTCGAACTAACTCTTATTTTTAAAAATTTATATTTATCTCAATCAGGCCCACCCCCCCCGGTTCAGCGTACATGCCGCAGCCCGGGATGAACGGCGCGTAGAAGGCCTCATCCGACACCAGCTCATAGACCGTGAGGCTCCTGGCGAACCGAATAACTTCGGAGCTGGCGGCGCTCGAGTTGAAGAGCCGCTCCAGGGAGGTCACGTCGGAGGGCTCCGGGGCGTCGGGCGCCTGGTGGCGGTGCAGCAGCAGCAGCAGCAGCGCATTTCACCGACAAACAAAACCCCAAGTTACGAAGGAGGATAGATGTACGGCGGAGATATATACACACGTGCAGGCAAGGTAAAGGAACGCAAAAGGTGCGGATGGCAGGACGCGTGCCATGATAGCCCGTTTCAATAGAAGAAAAAGACATTTTTACAGACGTACAGACGTACAGAAGTACACAAACCCGCAAGCCATGTACACTCCAGACCCTGCAGCCGCACCTAACGCCCCGAGGATCCCCATCCACAAGCCACATAATGACCCTGCCGTACACCGTACCTTGAACCAGGCCGTACGGAGCAGCCGCAGCAGCCGCTTGCCGCCACGCAGCGCCACCTGGTCAACACTCCTGCCGCCGCCGCCACCGCCACCGCCACCGCCGCCGCTGTCGCTGCGGCCTCCCCGCTCGGGGGTGGCCGCCCGACTGCGCGAGCGGCCACCTCCCGCACCTTCGTCCCCCCCGCCCTGCGGGACCCCACCCACGTCTTGCAGCGCCTCCAGCTTCCTCACGTAGCGCCCCACCAGGTGCTCCAACCTGAAGAAGGGGGGGAGCAGGGGGAGGGAGCAGGGGGCGCGAGGGTGCCACATGGGGGGGGGGCATTTTCAGGAAGCTCGGGGTTTAGCTCATGTAGTCGGGAGCGGTTGGGGAGCAGTTGGGGAGCGGTTGGAGAGGCGAAACTGCCGGCAAGCGGGTCCCGCCCAGGTTGGCCCATCATCATGGTGTTGGCGGCGGCCCGCGATGGTGCTCCGGAAAGAGTTGTGCAGCTGCGAGAG
>NW_003307635.1:157248-158764 GCF_000143455.1 Volvox carteri f. nagariensis
GGGCAGTGGGGAGAGGGGTTATTAGCAATACAAGACAGCCGAACTGAACACACCAGCCGAGGAGGTGAGGGAGCATTCCGCCGGCGGCGGGGAGGGAGCCCCAAGAGGCCGCCCCTAGAACCTGCTAGAGCTACTCCCTCTTACACGCAGACCTTACATACGCAGAGACAGGGAGCTGCTGGCCAATATGCACATCGAGGTCCATCAACGGCGTTGATCCCGGCGTTCCCATTCTAGTAGAACGTGCATATGGCTGGCACTGCCGTTCGGTGGTGCAGTGGACCACAGGGAACAGAGCCCCTCAGCGCCCCGTCCCCCACAACACACGCAGGGCTTGCGGCCGGCGTAATGTAATTATAATAATGTCTGCCGTACCTTTGATGGAGCACCGTCAACGGTACGGCACCCCCCACGAGCATGCCGCCGCCGCCGCTCTCGTCTATCAGCCCTAAGCCCGACGGAGTGATCGCCTCGTCCGTTTGCGGTGTCCGCGGCGGCGGCAGCGGCAGCGGCGGCGGTGGTGGCGGCGGCGACGCTGGTGGTGAGGATAACGGGGGCGACGGCGATGGCGGCGGGGGCGGCGGCGTCCCCGCAGTGCTTCCGTCGCCAGTGGACGATGACCCATGGACACGTGGCCTCCCCGTCGCCGCCGCCGCCGCCGCCTCAGCCTCAAGGCGGCTCAGCTGCAAAGCGTACTGCAACTCCTCGTCATCATCCTCGTATACGACGGCACCTGATGAGGAAGATGACGAGGAGGATTCGACGTTGCGCGAGTGCGGGGACATACGCCGCCGGCCGTGAAGGGTGCCCATTGCCGCCGGAGAACCGGAGTCGCCGGCGGCGGCGGCGGCGGTGGCGGCGGCGGCGGCGGGGCGCAGAACCTCGGCACCCGCCGCCGCCGCGGCTGCACCGCCGCCGGACCGCCGGAGAGATTTCAAGGCAGACGACGGCGAGGATGGGTAGGCTTGAGAACTAGCCGGCGGCGAGGGTGAGGTTAACGGTATACGGTACGATACTGCCTGCGCCGCTGGGTAGTCATTTGGACTACGATACGGGGAGCCGGGGGGCCGTAGCGCCGCCGCAACGCCGCTGGTGCTGCTGCTGCTGCTGCTGTGCCGCGGCAGCTCGCGAGGCGAGGATGTCGCTGCGGCTGCGGTGCCGGCGGCTTTAGTCGCCGTGGCCGCCGCACCCGGGCCAGTGCCGCGCTGATGAGCAGTGTTGCCACTGCCGGTAACCGGCACTGTGGCAGTTCTGCCTGCCAGGCTGGTGCCAGCGGCGGTGGCGCCGCCGCTGCCGTACCACTGCGAGCTGCGGGAACCACCGGCCGAAGCCGTAGCGGTCGTCGTGACGGCAGCAGCAGCGGGGTTGTAAGCCGCCCCAGCAGTGGCGGCGGCGCCAGGGCTCGCCCGTCCTGTCTCTGATACGCCGTACTGCTGCAGCTGCTGCTGCTGTTGCAAGAGCGCTGCCATTCCCGAGGACGCCGCGGCAGCAGCACCTCCGCTGCGCGGCGTTGAAG
>NW_003307635.1:159092-162305 GCF_000143455.1 Volvox carteri f. nagariensis
GTCGATGGTGCATCCGCCGGAGATGGAGCCGATGACTGGTAGTGGTGGTGGTTTCGGGGCGACCTGGAGAGACCGGGAATGAGTCCCGACTCCGCGGCGAGAGACCGGAGAGTGCTTCCACTGCCCCCGCCACCGCCCCCGGCCCCGGCCCCGGCGCCACCGCGGTCGTCGTGGCCGTGGTGGCGGCTGTAGCTGCGGCTGCGGCTGCGCTCGACACTGCTACTGCGGCTGTCGCCGCTGCTACTGCCCCCAGGGCTGCGGGATCGCAGCTGCAGGTGCTGCTTGGAGGCGGGGGACGCGGCGGACCCATGGGTCGCTGCCGCCGTCTTCGTTGCCGATTTCGGGCCCGGGGTAACGGCGGCGGTCGCGGCCGCCGCCGCAGCGATCCCGACGCGGTCCTGCGGCGAAAGCGCAACGTGGTACATGAGTGGCGTATGGCGCACGTCCGTAGGCGTACCCGTGTGTGTCATGACGAGCATCTGAAGCCAGGCAGCGGTTGCAACCATGCAACCCGTCCTTGCATCTTCCTTGCAGCACGTGACTACCGGATACCGCGAGTATATATAAAAGTAGTAGTAGTCACGAAAACTAAATAAAAAATAATGCAAGTGTACAACGGAGTACAGACTATACGAACAGCAACTGAAAACGTTTTCATCATTCCAGCTCCGAAGCACCTCCTCGCAAGGAGCCCCTCAAGCAGGTATCATCGCTCCAGGCACCAGCTAGCAGACAGATATACATACGTACGCGTACACGTGCGCGCGCTCACACTCACACTCAATTTAGACTCACCTGCTGAGGTGGCTGCAGTAGCTGCGACCTGACCACCTCTCCCGGCACGGCCGACCAAGCCGTCGCAACTCTAAGGCCACCACCAACACCAACACCACCAACCCCAACGGCAGCGGCGGCGGAGGCGGCGGCAACGTTCCAAGGTGCCGTTGCTGACGTCGTCGCCACTGCCCAAGTCGAAGCCGTCGTGGTACTGCCGTACGTCGCGGCGGCGGCGGCGCTGCCGTCCATCTCATGAGGCCCAAAGCGAGATGTCGCCGCTGGCCGCAGCGGCAGCGGCAGCGGCGGTGCCGACGGGGTAGCAGCAGCAGCAGCAGCAGCACCAGCGGCAGTGATGCTGCCACTCGCTGCCGTACCACTCGCCGCCACAGGCTCCATGTACCGCCGTGGCTCCGACGGTGGCCTCATGTCTCCGGCCCTGGCTGACGTCTGTTGATACTGGTGGAGAAGCTGCCGCCCGGGCCCCGGGCCCTGCGGTGACGGCTGCTGCTGCCAGGGCGACGTCTCGGTCCAGGCCTGAAGCCGGGGCTGCGGGCCGTTGTAAACCTGGCTGGCGGCCGCCTCGGCGGTGGCGGCGGCGGCGGTGGCGGCGCTGTAGCCGCCGAGGTGCCACCCGACCGACGGCGACGGCGACGGCGACTGCGCGCCGCCGGAGAGCTGACTCAGTCGATCTGATAGAGCTTCCAACTGCTGCAGCAGCTGGTCCTGCCGGTGCTGCTGCTCCGCCTGCTGCTGGACGTGGTGTTGCTGCAGCAGCTGCTGATATTGTTGCTTGCACTGTAGCTGCAACAGCTCCTCCCGGGAGCTGTACGGAACGTACGGTGACGTGGAAGAGGGCCGTTGTGGTGTGGTAGGGACGCTGTACACACGCTGCGAGCGGACCGACGCTGCAGCGTCCGCCGAAGTGCCGCTGACGGCAGATCCTGCCGCCGACGTCATATTGTCGTACGGGTACGACACCAGTCTTGGTTTTTGCTGCTGGTGTTGCTGGTCCGATGTCTGCGTCTGCCAGGGGTACGACATGGTTGACGTCACGAACGGGTTGTGCGGCGACGTAAGGCCCTCGGGCTGGCTTTGGTGCGCCAGCCCACTGCGCCCGTACGACGCTGCGCCGGCGGAGGCCTGCATCAGGCGCTGAAGCTCCCGCTGCTGACGGAAGGCTGCCACGCCGTCCTGTACGGCCTGGCTGACGCCGTCGCCGATAGGGGCGGCGGAACTTACACCCCCAGCCGAGATGCCGTACAGATTGTCGGCAGACGGCGGCACAGGCGCGGGGGCGGTGAAGCCGCCGCTGCCGGCGTGGTAGGCCGCCGAGTACACTGGCGTCGCGGCTGACGCAGGCTCGCTGCCGTACATTCCATCATCGACTCCGTACACGCCGTCGTACAAGCTGCCTCTTCTTTCCCTGGTCGTGACGTTGTCGCCGTTTGAGTTGGCCGCAGTCTGCGCACACACCAAATATCGTACGAAATGGACGAGTAAGTGCCGACACCGACGCCATCGCTGCTGCCGACGTCAGCATACAGCTAGAGAGGACGTACTGTACGACAATACCCAGGCATGGAGCCCCTAGGCTGTTCGGGCCAGGCGAGCCGCTTCCGTGCATGTATATATGTATGTATGTGTGTGATAAAGCACGGGTGCGATCAATAACCCGCCACGGTACGGCAGGAGGAACCTCCCTTGGATTGGCCCCGACTCCGGGGCCCCCTCCCCCTCAACCCCGGGTGTTTTACCACCACCACCCTCTGCTCAACTCCTGGAGCGGTGGGGTCGGCCGCCCCCCCTACCTCCCCCCTACCTCCCCCCTACCTTCCCCCTACCTCCCCCCTACACACCAGCAGCAAATGCTGTGTCTCCACCACCCTTGTCGCCATCTTGCGTTGCCGCTCCAGAACCTCACCACCCCCGGACCCCAAGGACTCCGCAAAGCCCCGTAGATACTCCTGGCACGATTGGTACGACTGGTACGACTTCGCCGCTCCGCCGCGTACGGAAGTGTCTCCCGCCTCCAACACTGCCCGACATGAGGGCAGCAGGGCGGTCAAACAACCTAACACGCTCACGAACTGGCCTATGATGCCTGGGAAGGGGGGACGGGGGGAAAGGGGGGGTAGGGGGTTTAAGACGAACCACTGGCAAATGGAGCAGATACCCGAGGTAGGTGGACGGGTAGTGAGGGGAGTGGGGTAAGAGTGAGGAGGGAATAGGATCAGCGGAAAGGGGGGAGAGAAAAGAAGACAGAAGACGGGGAGGAGGGCGGTAGGCAGGTAGGTAGGCATCGCCATCATGCCTTCAACCCGACGGCGGAATTGCTGCCTCAGCCGCCGAGCGCCACACCCCTCACCTCATCTCACCTCACCTCACGCCTCATGTGTGATCGGAGTCTTTTGTCATTCCCTTCCCCCCCCACCCCCC
>NW_003307635.1:162752-168453 GCF_000143455.1 Volvox carteri f. nagariensis
AATGCATGGACGGGAACAGATAGACACACAGACAGACAGACAGACACCTACTTGGTGAAAGAGCGCTCCACGGCGGGTGAGCTCCAAAATGTCCCTACCCTGCCGGGGATGGCGGTTGGGTGTGTTTGGGGGCCGGGGGGAGAGGGGGGGAGGGAAAGGAAGGGGCATTCGAAAATATGCGCTGTGGGGTGGGAAAGGATACAGCAACAACAACAGCAACAACAACAAAAACGTGGTAAGTGGATCCGAGGTGAAAGAGACCCGAGGGATTTGTATAAACCGCAACCGCAATCAAAATTGCCAATGTACGACAGGCATTACGCGCTCAATCCGTACGATCAGACCAAGTTGTAGCATTCGACAGTGCTAAACAAGGCAACAACAACATCATCAACAACATCAACAACAACACCGACCCTGACACAAGGTAATGGCGAGTTGCTGGCTTCAAGCAGGACAACACCGGGCTCTAGATCTCGGAGCGGCTCGAGGCGCACTGGTCCCGGCTGGCGCGGCACTAGCGCGCGCCTCTCCCCTTCCCCTCCCCGGGGCCGCCACTGCCCGATCGCTTCCTCCAATAAACAACATGATGGGTCGGAACGTCCGAGGAAAAGGACTCCCGGGAGGAGCCGATGTTCCAAAACCGAAGAAGAAGAAGAAAACGCAGAAGAAAGAAGACGCAGGAGAAAGAAGTAAAAGTAAAAGGTCATGAAAAGCAAGTCGAGCTACCTAGCAGCCATTGCAACGTAGAGTTAGTAGGGGGGAAAGACGAACCACGAACGAGTGAAGAGTAAGGGGGGAGGAGGGCGAGCTGGACATCTCCTCCACGGCTTCCTCCACGGCCTAGGTGGGTCTGCGCGCCTCTGGGTGGGGAGGGAGGGGGGGCCGCCCACTCCCTGTCACTGCGCGAAGGCGGAGGATGAGGCGGAGGAGGATGAGGCGGAGGAGGAGGCAGACAGGCGCTGCGGCTGCAAAGGGTCTAACATCCCTTCCCCCTGGGGCCCCTCCCTCAAGGCGCACAAGGGTGTGGCGGCGGGGGGAAAGACGAACCACACGCGATTGAAGCTGCTGCCAGGGCAAGATAGTAGCAAACGTAAAAAACTGACCGAAAGGCGTCCGTGGCGACTGTGACGACTGTAACCTCGGGATGACGAAGTGACGGCGGGGGGGTTCGCCCGGCCTTGACACCCGAACACCTCAGACCCGTCTTTCCCCTCTCTATCTGTTTTGTCTGTTTGTCTGTCTGTCTCCTTCCATCCCGGGCAAGGTGGCGGTCCGGTGCTTTCGGCCGCTCCGAGACCACCACTCAGCCGCCCCTCCTCCTCCTCCTACTACTACTACTAATTGCCTTGAGCGCCTAAAACGTTCTTCTACCTGTAAAGCTCCGAGACCACCACATAGCCGTGTGGATCGGTAATCCACATGCACCCCCCCCCACCGCCCGCCTGTGCTGTTTCTTTTCAACACCACGGACGGCTCGCCCAGGTACCCACAGCCACATACCGCACCACCCCCCTAGTACAGACGCCAGACACGCACACCCCCACCTCCAAGGCACAGCGCAACACAGCTGGAATCAGTTCCCCCCGGTGTGTGTGTGTGTGTGTGTGGCCTCTTGGACACGGACACGTCGCACACACGCACACACTTCGTTTTCGTGCGAACGCCGCCAACGGCACATGTCGTACGGCAATGGCGGCGGCGGCAGTGGCAGCGCCCCCCCCTGCCCGTGCTGCCTTCTGGGTGTGGTCTGCGATGCCGACACGGCTACCCTCCGCCGCGCCTTCCGCGCCCGGGCCGCCAAGATGCATCCGGATAAAGGTACTTCGTGAGTGAGTGGATGTGTGGGTGGATGTGTGTGTAAAGGAAGTGTGGGGGGTAGGGGACGAGAGTAGGGTGGGTGGGTGGGTGGGTGGGTGATGCTTGTATCGCACTTTTCGTTGGGCGCTTCTCTTCAACTCCCTCCTGGCCCACACCCCACCCCACCCCACCCCACCCCACCCCGCCCCACGCACACACATAAACACACACACGAGCGGCTGCCTCTTCCTTGCTGTTGCCCCCTGGTCTGGCACCGCCGCCACCACCACCACCACCACCACCGCCACCATCAACCCCCCTTTCCCTCCCTCTCCCCGGCCCCCTCTCCGCCCCCAACATACCCCAACGGACCACCAGGAGGCGACGTGGAGTCCTTCCACCGCCTGCGGGACGCCCTCCAGCACATGATGACATTCGCCTCATCAACAGCAGGAGGCGGCGGAGGCGGAGGCGGCGGAGGCGGAAGAACAACACATACCATCACCACCCCCACCAACAACATATCCGCCTCACCCCCCAACGGGCCCGGGACCTCATACCGCCACCACCTCCTCCTTCATCCCCACCCACAAGCTTGCCCCGCCACAGCCCACGTCAGTGCCCCCTTTGCGACAGGCCTCCGAAACCACCACCACCACCTGCCGCAGCAGCAGCAGCGGTACCGCCACAGACCACGCCCACCACGATGCTGTGGTGGACCTTGCACTGCTGCTGCCGCCGCCAGCCGGGCCCCCTCCGGGCAGGCCCAGGCCCAGGCTCAGGCTCAGCTCGTGTATTCCTTCTGCTCCTATCCTTCTTCCTCTTCTTCTCCCACCTCGGCCACCTCCCCGGGCGGGTCGGGCCCCTCCTGCCGCCCCTGGAGCTCTTCCGGAGACTATTCCTCGGAGGCGGATGATCGGGGGCACTTCACCCGCCTGGCCGCAGAGAACATGGCCGAGGCTGGAGAGGCCCTGGCGACAGGTGTGTGTATGTGTGTGTGTATCTTCGTGTACGTATGTTTGTATCTATCTGTATGTAACTATGCATGTGTGTCTTAATGATCTGAGCCGCCTGTGCGTGTATCAGTGTGTTTGTATGTATGTATGATGTGTGGGACAGGGGGGCATATGTTCACCTGTGGCCGCTACCTGGCGAAACCCTGCCTTCCCCGGTATTTCGGGGCACCCTCATCCAGTCATCACCCTAGCCAACTTCTCAGTGGGTCGCTCAGGTTCCGCACCCACCACCAGCATCCAACGGAATCTGCCGGATCATCGGCAGCTGAACTCCATTCCTGGCCAGCTCGCAGGTCTACTTTATCCCAGGTCACCACCGTCCATCAACTAGGGGCACTCTTGCCTTCCACCATCGGAAGATGTTTTGACCCTGATAGGTCTCGATCCCGGGATCTCCCGGGGGCAATGGTCCGTATGTATGTATGTATGTATGCATGTGTTTTAGATGATCTGTGTGTATGTGTTTTGTTTCCGTTTACAAGACACATACATACATGCATACATGTACACAGAAAAGCACGCGCGTAAAACAGAAAAAAAACATTATTCGTTCTGTACTGGCATGCGAGGCACTGCTGCTACTGCTGCTGCTGCTGCTGTTTCTTCGGCGGCGGTGACGGCGGCGGCGGCGGCTTTGCTGTTCTCCGTTTTCTCACTCGCCAGTGCGAGGGATGTGGGCCCCAACTGCTCCGGCCTTCGTACAGCTCACACACACACGCCCGCATTGGCATGGCGCCGCCTTCACTTCCGGGTCTTCACCCCCGGCCCCGATATAGCTGCCGCGGGGGGCCACCGCGAAGGGGCATCAACACACGTGGCAGCTGCTACTAGCCTACCAGGACCAAACTAATAGGAAAGACGCGCGCTTGCATGAACCTTGTGGTGGTGGTGGTGGTGGTTACGGATGGGCAGCCCCCGTGTAACCATGAAGCAAGAAACGGAGCCTGCGAGTGAGAAGTGGCGAGTATGATGCTGGTGCAGCTAGGCTGTCCGTGGCAGGAATAGTGGTGGTAGTGGTGGCGGTGGTGGTGGTGGGTGGGAAAAGACGAACCACTTGAGCGAGTGAAGCTGCTGCCACCAAGGAACGAGTGCTGGGCGGCAGATGTACAACAGGACGGTAGCAGAACTGACCAAAATTGGTGGTGGGCGGATCCAGCACTCCGCGATCGCCGCAGTGCACGCCAGGGAAGAAGTCCCAACCAACCAACCAACCAACCAATCAACCAACCAACCAACCAACCAACCAATCAACCAACCAACCAATGCAGGCGCGGCGGCTCTGGCCGAGCAGCACCTCACCGCCGCCATACGCCTGCTCACCGCTGCCGCCGGCACGGACAGCTGCGGCGTGCTGTACGAATACGGCGAGGAGGGTGAAGGCGAACGGAGGTGCGCAACGGGGATGCTCAGCACCGTGGCGGCGGCGGAGGCGGAGGAGGAGGAGGCGGGGACGGATCTGGTCGGCGGCTCCGCCAGTTCATCACCGCCGCCGGTGCCGCTGCGCCACCGGCTGGCGGAGGCCCACTCCCTGCGGGCGCTGGCGCGGCACCTGCAGTCCAAACACGCCGCTGCGCTCCAGGATTGGGACCTGGCAGCTGAGCTACGGGGCAGTGTGCCTGCCCCGGCTGCTGGCGCTCCTGCTGCTGCTGCTGCCAATCTTGCCGCTGCTGGGGCTGCTGGCAACGCACACGGTGCTCCTACTGCTGCCCATGGCCGCTAAAGAGCCGCTACGCCGACTCTCGCCCCGCCCACACATACATACATACAGCCATGCAGCGAACCATCAGCATAGCCAACCGGCCAGCGCGCACACACACACACACACCCTCCTGCCGCCCCTCTGGTCTGGTCCACCCCCCTGGCCGGCCCCCTCCCCCCCAGCCGCTCAGCCCACCTGCAGCATGGCAGCGATGATTCCCGCGAAGCCGCCCTCCACCAGCACCGCCATCATCATCAGCGGGGTGGCCTCGTAGCGCTGAGTGGCCTGGTCCAGCAGGGACACCAGGTTGTCCACCTCCCGACGGATGTACGAGTCCAGCTCGCGGTCGCTGCCTGCGTGCACGTGTCCATGGAGGGGATGTCTATTTAACCGCAAGAAGCGGGGAGTTGCGTGGCGGGGTTGAAGGAGGAGGAGGAGGAGGAGGAGGATGAAGAAGGGGGGGGAGGAGGGGGAGGAGGAAATATGTGATCGCGTCTGTCGTTGCGCTCGCGTCTGGGGCGCAGCGAGGGTGCGTGTTTTTGTGTATGTACGGGCTTCCCCGTACAACACATGACCGGCCCTAGGTCCGCGTTTGCTTCGCCCCTTCGACTCGGCTGTCATACCCAATGGTTTGAGGCCGCGGAGGGGATCCGTTTCGATACACGGGCACGCAGGTCCCCGGCGGGCAGGGAACTTAGATTCGGTGGACATTTGGGCGCGGGGACGAGGTATTCTGAGGACATACATACATACATACATACGTGGGTTGGTACTCACCCCCCCGGAAGCCAGTGTCCCCCACCATCAGCTTCGTGAGTGCCGTACACGCGCCGAGTGCCGCATGGCTGAGGGTGACCAGCTCCCGGACCAGCCGGTCGGTGCCTGCGGTAATGGGGGGAAGGGGCGATCCGGGGGGGTGTCGGACGACTCCGCGGAGCAAGAGAGCAAGGCTGGCAAGCAGCGCAACGCCAGGGAGCTGCCGAAGTGCGATAAGCAGGCACACAGCCACACGACGTCAGTGGGGGGGGGACCAGGCACGGAATGGGTCCATTCATGCGTCCAGTGAAATTATGGCGGAAAGTCACGAGGGAGGGAGGGAGGGAGGGAAAGGGAGGGAGGGAGGGAGGGAGGGAGGGAGGGAGGGAGGGAGGGAGGGAGGGAGGGAGGGAGGGAAAGAGAGGGAGAG
>NW_003307635.1:169575-203781 GCF_000143455.1 Volvox carteri f. nagariensis
GGGAGGGAGGAAAAGACGAACCACGAGGGAAAGGGAGGAAATCATGTGGGTATTCAAGAAACAAAGAAGGAGAGGAGGGAGGGAGGAAAGGAGGGGAAAGGGAAGCTGGTTATTAAGCGGTTATGGTTTCTTGAAGCGCGTGATGTTGGGGCGAGGAGGATGGGGATGAGGTAATTGAGAGTGAGCCAATCGGAGGCGGAGAACCGCGTGGCGTGTGGGGTGTATGGCCAGGATGACATATACAAGGCCGACAATGGACAATGGCTGGTTCCGCTCCTGCCGCGGCTGCGGTGGAGGTGGCTGTAATCAGCACACGCGTGTGTTTTCCCCACCGCGAAACACAAACAAAGCTTATGGGAAAACACAGCACGCCGTCATTTCACCGCGGGTAATCCTCTATCACCGCGAAGGGCGAATGGCAGGGGAATGCCAGGCGGACATGATCCCCAAAGTGCCCAAACGCAGCCACAAGGCATAACTACAGTAAGTGGTTGTCACCGCCAGCCGTTCGCAGGTTGCGAAGAAGCGGACCGGCCGAAGAGGGAGGTCACTCGCTTGGGAAAGCTTGGGCCTGGCAAGGGCCGTCAGACTTTCACCATTCGTATCCCTCTTCCGCGGCAACACGCACTTTGAGACAATCGTCGCCGGCCCCGAAGATCCACAATGTTTGCCAGCCGCTCATACAGCCCACGGAGATCTACCCGCCCGGCAGCCGCCAGCACATCAGCCTGGCAGAGGGGTACGCTGCAGCAGCGCGATGCAAGAAGCATGCGTGTGCGTTGTGCAGTTTTACGAGGTGAGACTGGAGGTGCTGCGCATGCACTAGATGGCTGCTTGTAAAGTTGGGTATAGCTACCATAAGACAAAAGGGATCGGGGACCCAACGAGCAGCTTGCCGTGTTCGGCAGCAAAACTCGCGCTGGGTTCCTCACCTTTGAGACGAGACCTGCACGCAGGTCCGCTCAAGCATACTTTCGTCATGGAAATTCAAAAGTTTCTCGACATGCTGCTTTAGCGGATCCAGAGAAACAACATTGCCGGTGCAGCGAAGTTCCACGCCCCTTGACTGTGACATTTCCTTGACTTTCCTCCAGAAAACAAACGCTCGCCAATAACTCTAAAGTCAATTACAGATGTAAGATGTTAAGCGTTACGTACGTGCTTCTGGGGTCCACAGTCAGCAATCCTTGGGGGTTAGCCCCTTGTCCTGACTGTATTGTCATAAAGCGAACAAACGTCTAAGCACATCTGAGTCCTGTTTGCTGAGGGAATACAGCCATGGAACCCGTTGCAACGGCATACTGGATTTGGATTCAGTTAACTGGTTTCCCGACCCGGGCGTGTAAAACAAAGTGTTTATGACACCAAAGGTTTTGTTTTTTTAAGCTGCAAACAACTCAGACCTCCCAAGGCTTTACAGAAACCATGATTGTCTCTGCGCAAATTGTCCTACAGCGGTTTCGAGCAGTTCTCTTTCCAAGCTCCGCCTTGATTAAGAAGGGGTCCTGCTGTCCATGGCGCAAAAGAGCTCTACACATCCACAGCCGCTTGGGCAGGCTTGGGCCTGCTGAATATCATATGAGGCATCAGGATAGATGGGTATTTACCAATTATTCGTCTCCAAAAGCACAGGCATGCAGCGGTGCTTTCCGAAAACCGTCGAAGCCTGGGTTACCAAGGAAAGCGCAGGTGCCCGAAGAAATCAGGGAGCATCGGCCTGGGGGCCGGCCAGCACAGCATTTCCCTGGGAAGCGCCTAGCTTCAGCGTTTTGCAGGCTGCATCAGGCTTTGCTTCGACGGCCACTACGTGGGCAGTAGTGCTTGGAAAGGGCTGGCAGGATACGCTGTGTGGGGCTGAGCCCTGTGAGCATTTTCCTTGCTGCGTCTTCATCCGTCTTCAGATCGACCGCCCTTTCAAATTAAGCAGGCCTCGCCCCTTAGGCGGGGCAACCCGGCCCTGCTATTCACCCTGCCACTCAGCACATCGAGTAGAGCTCCCAGTCTCCTGCGCCCACTCCATCTCGCTCGAACCAATCGGCTTTCCTGGTCTCTACCATGCCCTGACCTGCCCTTTCCGTACATTACAACGGCAGGTACACCCATTCTTACATTAAAACACCGTACATGATGTACATGTTCCCGTACGTTCCACGCTCTATATATTTGTTTAAAGCCGTTAGGATAAACTAAACTAAACTAAACCATTATTTCATAAAAAGCAGCAGCAGCTGTCCTCGTATCTGCAGGATTAAAAAATTGTTTGAAGGAGCCATTCTTTTGTTCACTAAAGCAACAACCTATTGTCTTTTCGCCTGCCCTACTGCATTCACACACCTGCCCGCTGGCGTCATCTCTCCTTAAGAAAGACTCCGCCCCGCCCATTCCCGCTGCAATCACACATTCCTAAGAAATGATGGGAGGGCCCTGCTCCTTGCACGAGGAATCCCGTGGCACAACATACGATCTTCCGCGCCTCTTCCCCGTCATAGCGAGGGGAGGGGTATGAACCAAGGTTCTGAAGGCATTACGCACGACGCCAGGATAATCCCGTAGTACGGTATACTAGTCCGTCGGCTCACATCGTTCCGACAGGCACTCACAACAATCAGCCAGCCTTCAGGAAAGAATGCCATGTCCATGTCCATGACTATGATCATGCCACGTCGTATAGAAAGGCATATACCACAGTAGCAAACTCTACCCACCTACACACCCCCTGCACGTCACATCACCTAGCCGTCCCCATTGCCGTCTGAATATGTGGCCCCAGCAGCCGCCTGAGCACCAACTCAACCAAGCAAAAGGCGCATACATATACCTCCTCCTAACTCACCCCGTTCCCTTCCGGCTGTTCTTCCCGCACCTGCACACGTATCTCCTGGATGCCGCCCCAAAAGAGCTTTGGTCGCTGATTCCCGAAGTACACCTACAGTTAAAACCGAGCTAAAAGGATTCCCGATATGCACATCAAACAAAAAACCGCCTGCAACCATCAACTTCCACTAAAAAAGCAGCAAACGCCTTTTCGCGCGCACTGTCGAGCGCGCGAGAAGTGTGGCTTAAACGGGAACGCGGAGTGCGCAAATGCAATATCCATCCAAGACAGGCCCAACAGCATTTCCAGCATCTACACTTCTGTAAGGCACGGCGGCCTTGGCAACGGGGGAAGGATATTGTACGTGCGTGCGTGCGTGCGTGCGTGTCCTTGCTTTGCGGGCTTATGCTATGCCAGAACCAGATACACCAACTAGCTAAACCAGGCAGGTAGCCACCTCTCTGCCTCCCTCCACATGCCCAAGGATGGCTCCGAAACTAACCTCCAACTGCACACGCACGCTAACTGTCCCTAGTCGGCGACCCGAGTGCTACTTATAAATAGGTGGAGAGGCTGGAAGGCCTCGCACCTCCGAAAAGTAAATAAAACTAAACGGGATATTACGGCGTAAAGGCGGCACGCGGTGTCGCGCGCACTCGCGGGGGATTCCCGCACGCACGATCCACTCACGCCCTAAATAACCGCGACCCACACGAGCACTACTGTAATGTACGTGCCCCTACGCTTGCAAGCGTGCGCAAATCATCAGACAAAACAACGCGACAGGCAGACGGATGGACAGACACCTAGACACCCACTTGGCGACAGGCTCAGACAGACAGATAAAATTTGCACGCAGAATAGCGATGGCAGACAGACAGACAGACAGACGGATAGGCAAAAACAAGCATAGAGGATTATAAAAATAACTTGTTAAAGCAAATTTCCTATTGTGTCTATCTGTGTGTGTGTGTGTGTGTGTGTGTGCACAATCGCGCACTGCGGAAAGGAATAAGGCTAGGCTCACACGAAAAAATCCTTAAGGAACAGTGTACAAGTAGAAAACTGTCCCTTTCACTGGATCCAATTCCCTTCTCCGCATGCCACGCCATCACCGCATCTTGAACAATCAAGCCATTCTGGCAAAGAACAGCGACGACCGGCGCTGAACCGGAATGCGGCGGAGGCAGCTGAGGTAATCTGCAGCAAACTTGCGTTGCATAGCTACCGCCGCAGCGCTCTTGATGCCTCTATGTTCGCAAATCCCGTACCGCAGGCCGGCCGATTTAACCATTCGATGCGAGCCGTTGTGGTGTTGGTGATGTGGTGCTGCTGGCGGTGGCGGTGCTGCTGGTGGGCGGAAATCAATGACCCACCAAAAAGATATGGGAGTCCTCCTAGGGAGGCAATCAATGACCTACGTACCTGCCAGACGGAGAACCACCAGCCACCAGCCATAATTACCACAAGACAGTCTGTTGCTTGCAACACACATACACACACATACGCACACACACATACGCACACACACATACGCACACACACATACGCACACACACATATGCACACACACATACGCACACACACATACGCACACACACACGCACAAGCATGCAGAGCACTCATTACTAAAATACGAACGCAGACACCCACGCACACAGCAAGCTTGATGGCCTAAAACCACCGGGTAACAGTTGCCGTAAAGACCACAGCGTCAAGCTATGGATGCTTAGTCAACGTCACAGCCGGCGTGTTGAAACGTTATGAAAAGATATGGCCGCCGCCACCATTTTCGTAACGCCATTTTCGTGACGGAAAGTCGGTCGTCATCACAGCAATATCATCCTCATACACAGACCTCTCATGTACGACCTAGAAATGCCGTACATGCACCATTGCAAGTCAGAGGGAGGTCCAGGGAGTCAAGGCGCCGTACCGGAAAAAACGCCGTAAAAAGCAATCCCTAAGTCCTTCCTTCCTTCCCTCCATCCCTTTCTTCTCCCGCGGTTTCCTAGTTCAAGTAATTCTATTTGTACGGGGCGGGGGCCAGGGAGGAAGGAAGGAAGGAAGGGAAGGAGATGTACACATGCATGCCGCCCTTCATATTACGGAAGGCCTGGGGGAACCAGACGCCCTCCAAAATCCGCTCTAAGGCCCGCGGCCGGTTGCAGCTTTCTTCCCTTATCCCTATTTATCCTACTACAACAACAACAACAACCTCTTTTGCTCCCCAGCCAGGCAGTCTTAGAATTGCTCGATGAAGTGGGGGGTGGGTTGCGTCATGAAATGGGGAACCACATTACACCACACTACACTAAGTGTATGCTGCACGCGCGCGGATGTGACACACCGTCCGGCGGTTCTCAGCAAATGCGACAGTTATGGTTTAGGATTTGAAAATTCTCCCATCAATGAGATGCAATCGTCGACGCATAAAGTCAAGGTCGTAGCTCCTAAAGGCTCCCGCCGAGGCTCGCTTCTATTAAGGAACCCCGCTTTTCCTCCCCCTATGCAGCATTTTCCCTAGCTCACCTTCGCAGTTCGCTCAGGTCTCACTCTCTGTCCCTCTCTTAATACACTCCCATCATCCTCTCGACGACCAACCAATCAACCAATGCGCGCTTTACTGAGGGTCAATCAACAACTAGACAAACCAACCAGACTTTTGCGGCGGGGCCTTTAGCAGGAAAAACGTCTCCGAAACAACAAGGAGGCGGCCGTGCCGGAGTGTATATATATGCGAATTCGCTCGTGCCTATCGCATTCGCGCGCGGGTTCACCGCACCATCAAGAAGGCGCACATTTCTCTATGTCCCAGCCTTGTGTCACGTTAATTTGTGTCACTTAAAACCTTTTGGGGGGAAGGTCACTTCGTTTCGTTTAGTGCAGCACGCTGAATGCCATCTTAGCAGAAGCAATAGCATCTACTTCACATGGCTGGCAGACTTCGTTACGATCAGAAATCAGCAGAAAACTAAGGGGCTTAACGGTAAGATGCCCTCGAAGCGTCCTTGCTAGAGATAAAGACTTGACAAGCGCAGGGGCCACTCCTAAGCCCAAGGGTCCCTGCCAAGTAAAACCCGGCGGCCCCCAAAGAGTCCCGCCCCATCTACCAACACCACGCGTTGTCAAAAAACGATGGACACCATTCTCGTCGGCTAAACAAGCTGTAAGGATGATAGAATCAAAAGTGCAAAAGTGCCTGAAAGCAAGGTAGTAGGAGTTAAAGGGCAGTAGAAGTACATACACCGAAAACATTTGGGTGCGGGACACATCATGCGGGGCATCAAAAGTACATATTGGGAGGCAAGTCTGACGTCAGCATGGAGCTGAGCCACATGGAATCCCCCTCCAACTCCGTCATGGACTGGTCCGGGCCCCAACATCCCCCAGGGCTGCCAAAACCCCCGGCGCACGACCTCGGCGTGCCGTTACCAACCCCCTGACCAAATTGTTGTTGCTGCTGCCCCTGCTGTTGTTGCTGACCTTGCTGTTGCTGAGACGGCGGAATTGGACCGACAGTTGCCGCTGCCGCCACTGCCCCCGCCGCCGCAGCGGCAGCAGCAGCAGCAGCAGCAGCAGCGCTCCGTGGCGTTGCCCCGTCCCCCCCAGCAGCGGGTGCCGACTGAGTTCGCATCAAGGAAGGCCCCTTGGGTTGCATGGAAGCTGCTGCAGCTGTTACGCTGGTTGCAGCGTACGGCGCTGCAACTGGGGTAACGGAGGGTGGAGCGGCAGGCGCAATAGCGGTGCCGTACACTGTGCTGCCGCCGCCGCTGGTCCGCGCTCCCGACGGGTCGTCCCTGGCCTCATACTGCATGCATGCGGTGAAGCGATTGCGATCAGCGGCTGCTGTGCGTCGACTAACCCCAGAACTCCGGGATCTTAATCACCCGCATTAATAAAGACTTGCTCCAAGGAGGACTCTCACCCGGAGCAACGTACACGAGACACGGCCTGCAAACTGGTTCGGTGTTACCGTCTATGTATTTGTTCATTATTGCATTGTTACCATAGCCCCTTAGCTCATTATTCTTGCACTGCTTACCGTACTTTGTAAACGCATGCCAAATTAAAAGGAGTGGAGGTTTACCAAACGATGGGATCATCGTTGCATGTGGCATGGCCCATGACACCACCACGAGCCTGGTTAGGTGCCTCGGTTTAGCGCAGGCGTTGCGATTCTTTCTTCTTTGTCACCGTCAGCAAATACTCACCTGCACCTGCAGAGCACGGAGACCTGGCCCATCCCTCGGATCACCACCGCCGAGCGCGACAGCTAATTGCTGCTGGGCTAAACCGCCTCCCGAAGCCGACTGCTGTTGCTGTTGCTGCTGTTGCGGCAGCGGCGTCGATTGTTGGTGTGGTTGTTGTTGCTGTTGTTGCTGCGGCAGCGGCGCCGACTGCTGCTGTTGGTGTTGGTGTCGTCGCTGCTGCTGCTGCTTCTGTTGTTGCTTTTGTTGTTGTTGTTGTTGTTGCTGCTGCTGGTGGACACGCGGTGCTTTGTCCACCCTGCCGTCCCCGGCGTCGCTGCGTTGCCATCGATGTAACATGTCTGCCATTGGGCGATCCGCCATTTGTTGCTCCTGCTGTTGTCGCAGTCCTTGTTGCTGCTCCTGCTGTTGCTGTAACGTCTGCTGCTGCTGCAAGAGAACTGTCACGTATGTTTGCGGGGCTCCTCCCGGTTGGCTGTGCCGCCGGGAAACAGACGGCGAGGCGAGCTGCCGCACCGCTGCCGGCGCCTCACGCGCCATAGGCGGCGTCAGCACCAACGACGGGCCTTGCCCCATCGTTGACCCCGCCGCCGCCGCCGCCGCCGCAGACGACGACGACGCTCCGCCGGGCATCGCCACGGCCGACCCCGGCAACGGCGCCGACGGCGCGGAGGTAATGGGAGGAGATCGGAACGCGGTGTGTTGCACCAGCGTTGCACCAGTGTCGAAAGGTCGTGCGGTGAAAGGCAGCGGACCTCCCGGTATCGCCAAGCCATGAGACCAGGAGTTGATGCGCATATGGTTTAGATCCTGGGGCTCTGAGGATCCGGCGGCGAGAGCTGCGCGGCCGAACAGGAAACAGTGCGGCAGCGAAGGTACTTGCTGTGAATGGGCCTGCGCCTGTCCGAGCAGGGCTTGCGCCTGCTGCTGTTGCTGCGCCTGCTGCTGTTGTTGTTGCTGCTGTAATTGTTGTTGTTGCTGCTGCTGTTCCTGCTGCATCTGCATATGTTGTTGTTGTTGTTGTTGTTGCTGTACTTGCAGTTGTTGCTTCTGCACTTGCAGGTGCTGCTGGAGTTGCTGCTGTTGCCGTTGTTGCTGCTGCAGCTGCTGTTGCATCTGTTCTTGGTGTTGCTGCATATGTTGCTGTTGTTGTTGCTGCTGCTGCTGCTGCTGCTGCGCAGCAACAGCCACAGCGGAGTGCACCTGGATGCTGTGCCCGCCTGACGAAAAGCTCTGAGAGCGCGCGGGTTGTTGTTGCTGCTGTTGCTCTTGATGCTGCTGCTGGAATGATGATGAAGGCTGGCTTCCTACCCAAGCCGGGGAGGACGTGTTTCCGCTATCAGGACTGAGGACGCTCATGCTCGTACAAGATCCATGTACGGCAGGATCACTTGTGGGCGAGAGCTGTTGCTGCTGCTGCTGCTGCCGGACGTCACAAGGCATCGTCTGCGGAATCAAACGCGGTAGTGGCGGCAACCCTGGCGTGGATGCGGCCACCAGCAGCTGCTCTCCCCGCACCGAGGAAGTGAGGGCTAGCCGGCCGGCAGGTGTCAGCTGTTGCAGCTGCCGGTTATACGGCACTGCCGCTGCTGCTACTCCTGGTCCAGCCGGTGCATCCATCGCGGTGTCTTGGCGTTGGTGTAATCCGCGAAGTGAGGGTTCGGAGCCGGAGCTATGGAGCTGATACACGAATCGACCTCGTACGTCGGGCTTATGACCCGATGGGCCGCAGCCGGTGGCAGGAAGAGGTGCTGGTGCTGCCGTATTTAGCCATGTCGCAGCCGCGGTGGGCTGGGAGGAACGCTGTGGCTGAGCGGCGGTGGCGGCGCCGCCACCGCCGCAAGGCGCCCCTGCCGTACCACTCATCAGACTATGGTCGCTGCTGAACTGTTCTCTGGGAGGCCAGTTGGTAGCGTTGCTGGCTGGCTGCTGCTGCGGCTGCTGTGGCTCACCGCTGCTGACGTCCAGCGTGTGCGGAGATGCAGGGCCCGGCGTAAGGCAAGGTACTTGGGACAAGGAGCTCGGTGCGTTACGCTGCGACAGAGAACAACAGAGCGGAAAGCAGGCAGCGAAGCGTTTGAGGTCAACTGACCTTTCCTTGCGTCTTGTTTTTTTCTCGCGAAACCAGGCGGGACCTGCACATGCTCTACGGTACCGTCAAAACACCGCTACCGTCAAAACGCACCGCGAATTGCACAAAGCAAAAAATGGTTGGATATTAAGTAGTTTACATCCTTGCCATGCGCCTGCACAAAGCCGCATTTCTTCTCCCCACACATCCACCTCGCACCGAAGGGAGATCATGCAGCCCCGATGGAGGCTCCTGCTGGTGCTGCTTGCCCCCATATCGCGGCCCCATGCCTCTTCTGACGGCGGATCGGTCGCCCGGCGAGGATTCCCGCTTCAAGCCACCATCAACCGACGGCATCCAACCGGGCGACGCGGCCGCCGCCAGCTGCTGGTGATGTGGTTGCTGGTGCAGGTGGTGCTGGTGCAGTGCCGGCGGCGGCAGCGGCTTGCCCACCATGGGCGTCGCGCTCTCCATGGGACCGACTGGGGACGCGCCTGTGGTGTTCTGCGGCTGCGCACTGAGGACGCCCCAAGACGCGTCTGACGGCGTATGGCTAGCAACGACCCGGGCTGCACGGCTCCCTGATGGCAGCTGCTGCTGCTGCTGGGGCTGGTGGGGATCCTCCAGAGCCCATCCGCAGTAAAATGAGCCACCAGCAAGCAGCTGTTGGTGCTGTTGATATTGCTGTTGCGGGTTGGGCTGTTGCTGCAGCTCGTTCGGCATTTGGTGTACAGCTGTCCCGTGTTGCCGATCCAAAGGCTGTGGCTGCGGTTGCTGCTTCTGGTGAGCGGCCACGGCGGACGACGCGGCCAAGGACGTCTCCACGCATCGCTGAGTGTCTTGCCTCTGTGCCCCCTCATGCAAGGGCAGTCTGTGCTGGTGCTGTTGGTGTTGCTTCCGTTGCAGCGGCAGCAGCGTCAGCTCAGCATGTAGCAACACGGGCGGCTCCATGGCGTCAGGGGCGTCGTCAAAAATGGTGCGGAGGTCTCCTGTGGCCGTAGCCGTTGCGGCAGCTGCTTGCGTGGATCCCATCTGCTGTAGCTGTTGTTGCTGTTCTAGAAGCATCTGCTGCTGTTGTCGCTTTTGATGTTGCTGCTGGTGCAGCTGCTGGTGATGAAAGTGATGATGGTGGTGATGATGGTGGAAGTGTTGGAGCGCCAGCTGCTGTGGCTGTTGCTGCTGCTGCTGCTGCTGCAGTATTTGCAACTGTGGCTGCTGCGACAGCAAAGGTGGAACTCTGCCGCCGCCGCCGCCGCCACCTCCACTGCTGCTGCCGCCGCCAGCGCTGGTGTGTCCATACGAATGCGGTGGTTGTTGTGATTGCTGCTGCTGCTGGTAACTAACTGCGTTGGCTTGCGCGGCGTGTAAAGCGGGGTGTGCGCCAAGGCCTGCAGTGTCCCGTGGGTCGTCTTCCGGAATGCCCAACAGCGCATCCAGAGAGCCGGTGCTCATGTTGCTGCAGGCTCTGAGTAGCCCGGAGGTCCCGTACGCGGGTGGATGCTGCTGTGGGTACTGCTCCGCCATGTCCACTCCGAAACCCGGCGGTGCTAGCGGCGGCGCACACTCCGACCGCGGCACCTTGGGAACGCTGGGATCGGGCTTGACCGGAGAGATGGGCTGGGTGTGGCTCAGCGCACGGTGGCGGATCTCGGAGTGCGGGAAGCCCGTGATAACCACGCTGGGGCCTGCGACGGCGCCGACGGACTGCCGGGAGCTGAGGGAATTCATATGGTGGCCATGTGACCACCAGGTGCGGTGTGCGGTGCCTTCCGGGATGCCAGTTACTGTGCCTGCACCGCCGACGCGGCCGGAGAAGCTGGGGAGCTGGTGGAGGGGTCCGGCCTGGGCGCTGCTTTGACCCACGGGTCGTGGCTGGCGGCTTGTGGGGCCTACCAATTTGGACACGCCGCCTCGGGCGGGCTGTGCGGCGGCAGCGGAGTGGAGTTTGGGTCCTGCAGCTTGGCCCGTCCGGCGGCCGGTTGCAGCTGCACGTGGCGCGGGCTCGTCTGGGTCGGCTTCTTCTTCTTCTGTGGCGTCCATGGCACATGCGGACTCGATCCGCGCAGCTGCGTCCGCCTGCACGTTATGACAACTTTTCTCATAGCGTGTAGTATTGTAGAGGAGTGTAGCAATTCGTAAAATTTGCGGTGTAAAGTTCTGTGGCAATAAGTGCGTATTATTATGCGTGTGCGCATTACTCGCGGCGTGAGCGATGCTGGCGACTGAACAATAATAACCCAAATAAATCAAGTGCTTTGCGATGCAAAGCATGCTTCATGCTTCATCATTAAGGAAATCAATTCATTGACAGTTGGCCGTTGCTTATTCAAGTGTGAGTGCACGGAGAAACGACCGTTTCGCAGGTGATTTGGGAGGTGGGCTGCCCTTGAACTTGGACTCACCCGGCGTTGAGCGCGATAAGCGCGAAAGTAGTTGCGAACCTCGTCAACACTGTAATGAAGGGCAGTTGCGAGGATATTGTCAGATGCTACCTTGGTGCGACGCGAGAAAAACGAGCGCGAACTTATTACGGAAAAAACCGGTCACCACAGGCGATGGCCTAGACGACAGGATTGAGCCCAAGCTGATTGGAGCTATCAGAATGAATGACTCTGTAGGCCTTCCGTTGAGAAATTGAGGCGGTAACATGGTCACCCTTACCTGCGGAGGCACTTGGCGTGGATGCGCGTTTCCAGCATCGTAGGCATGTCATCCGCAGGCCAAATTTCGTGCGCATTGTCCTCATACCACCTTCAGGCAAAAATAGTGACCCTCGGCTTGTTGTATCTTGGAACTACGGGTTACTTCAGTCACGCAAAGCGTGGCACGTACCTGTTGATAGCTGCCGCTTCCGGTCGACGGCCGCTTTCCTCAAGAACTTGCCTCCACCATTCATTGAATTTGCTCCAGTAATTAACAGGCCGCCGGGAGTTGCCCTTGCTTACGACCTTGGTCATTATTTCAATTTCCGCACCAGCCGCAATTCAGCCAAAGCCTAAAGCCCCGGCTCACAACATTTCAATTTACATATGATCAATTATGCATGGGCATTTGCAAAGAGGCGTTGAACCCTATGCAGTGTCCTCTTTTGTATGCAGACCTAGGCGTCCTTCATAATCACGTCAGCATGGGGCCATCAGCGTATCTGCATCTTTGTGTGACTTCAGCTCTAGAGGGGCGGATTGCACGTTATCATTACGGCGATCGCGGCTGTCGCCCAACCGAGCTCAAGTTAAAAATGTACTGCACACCGGTAGGGTCAGTGCTTATGGGAGAGTCAACAATTTCAGCTCTTTATTTCCTTAAAATATTTTAATTGCACGGCCCGCACAGCACCTTGCACTTTTTCACAAGTTACACCTCAACCTGCAAATCCGGGAAAACTTGGACATCTCCCAAGTGCAGTCTCTGGAGAGTCGAAGGACCTATTAAGCCGTCAAAACCCATGTCAATCCTAGGGCCAAACGATCGCCGGCCCGAAGTGCAGTTACATGGCTCTACAGTCGCACACCTTCGGACGTGGCGAACGGAGTACGTTGATGAATACAGTGCGCCTAAGGTAAGGTTAAGGTGTGCTTTCCAATTATAAGCCAATATTGCTTCCAGAAGCAGTAGCTATGGGTTGCCTGTTATCACAGGAGCAACCCCACCCGCAGGAACCTTGACTCCGGCCGTGTCCAGCGCACCCGCGTGCGCATCCCCTCCGGCCTTGCTTGTTCTTCCTGTGATACTTTACACCTTTGCACTTCGGAGGTGTAGGCATTGCACAGCACAGACCGGCTTTGCATCCTGCATGTGCAAACCTAACCCTCAACGACGCAAATACCAAACGTGCCCGTACTAAGGCTGCGCGCCCTCCCACGGCTCCAAACTCTGGACCGAAGTGCGCCCATTTGCTTCGAAGGCTGCCGTCACAAGCACACCGCATCATTTCCACAGCTTTCCAACCAGCCCTGTCGTGCCTTCAGCCGTGAAGCAGGATGTCACACGCCCGCTCATTTTCGGAGCAACACCCTTCCAAAAAGCGCGACCCTCGCCTTCACCTGCTCCCGCTTTCCCCGCCAAACCATCTCCCTCCGCAGCTGGCGGAGGGAGTGCCGGCTGTGCGCGAGCAGATGGAGACCATAAACGCGCATGTGAGGACCCTGCAGGCGGCACACAGTCAGCCGAACGGCGCCACCGACCCCCTGCCAAAGGGCTTCCCGCCCGCATCCACGATGAGACACCCAGGTGAGTGGGTGGGCGGGCCGTCCAGGTGCCTCCGGAACTCAATATCGGATTCAGCAGCCAGGGCAGGGCAGGGCAGAGTAAATGCGGGTCGAGAGATGTCAGAGCAGGGCAGTGTAAGCTGGGCTAGGACAGGTTAATGCACCGTCTCTCTCCGCTCTGGACAGTCGGCCCAACCCCACAGGTAAGACGCTTGGGCCGCCATCTGTCCATTGTTAGGAGGACTTCTGGACAGAATATGACAGGGCCTTCTGGTCACGTTCACGATTGCAAAAACCAGTAAGCTTCTTCCTACAAGCTTTAACATTAGGCTTGTCTCTGCGACCATAAGAACACCTGGCATTTCCTGACAATTGCTGTGGAGCCGGGAACTACATTTCCGACGGCGTTAACGGTAACAGCCGATAGTAATGACATCACGTGCTGCACACCTGGCACGGACAGGACAGCCGGCCCCACAGCCGGTTTTTACGGGCATACCAATCCCCTATGCATGCCAAGCTGCCATGAGTCTCTTCGGGGTCCACTCGCCTATGCACATATGCAGGGGATTCGCCTATTGGTACAATGACCCGCGGGTCAGGGGCCGTGACGTCGCTCAAGGATTCTGTACTGTACGGCCAGGAGCAAACATGGGCACACTGGCGCGTTGCGGTGGACGGAAAGCCGCAGGATACAAGGCGGAAGTACCGCGGCGTTGGCGGTTGAAGAGGCGAGGGCACGGACCCTAAGTGCGGATGGAGGCGTTGGTTACAGCGGCGATGTTTGGAGCGGTGCGGTGCCGTGACCTGTGCATCTCTGCACAAAGTTCGAAATTCTGAGAGCTGCACGTATCGATACCTTGGCACAGCTAGAAGAGGCGCTGTGGTAAGCTACATCTGCCAACATGATGGCCGCGAGTTAGATGGCGGTGTGGCCCGGCACAGGTGCAAGATTGATGGAATTTTTGAACCAATAAAGTTTGTTGTGTACGTTGGGTGATGGACTTTGTATGTGCACTTCTAAACATGCATTTGTAGTGATGCACCGTAACTGTGTAGCGGGCTGATAAGAATGAAGTTCCCACGGTGTTGGAATAACGCGCATGTCACATTGCTCTCCTAGAATCTTACATCTTCGTGTCTTATTCTTTGATTACCACATAACTGATATAGTCTGGGCAATCTCGCCTGGTAATCATTCATCCTTTGTTTTGCACACGAGAGGATGCGGCGAACCCGTTCAGTCAGTTAAGGATCCAAGGATCCATTTCTATGGGGACATATTCTGTTTTGGTTATCTACTGTATGCACCGTTGTCACGAAATGATGAAGTGCTCTGTACCGACACCTCCAATATGGCGTCCCGTAATTTGTAAGCCTGGTCTCGTAAGGCCGGAAAAACGTCAGCCCTCGTCAAGTTATTGATGCAACGTAGGATGCAGTTGGTTCCGGCAATTTATCATTTACCAGGTCCCTAGGTTCTCGATATGGCAAGCACGGTCAGGCGCGAGGATGAGCCTTTAAGAAGTGGATACTCTTCTAGCAGCAGGGTGCTCCCGCAGAACACAAGAAAGCGGGCTGTGTCTTCAAAATATGATGTGCACAAGGTGCAAATGGCTTCTGAGATTGCAACCTGAGGGCGAAAGAAGCCAAAATCGCGCGCACATCCTGCGCAGGTTAAAGTTTGGCTGGGTGACAAACGGGACCACTACTACATCCTGTCGCGTTTCCTCATCAGTCGAAGCCTCACAATTACCAAGATTCCGAGCACGAAGGTAACCACCTTACGTCATCGGGGCTAGCCTGTTTTGCCCGCGCACGTGCAAGTCGTGTATGGGCGACAAAACAACGTTTACGGCCCCAACGGCATCATGAAATGCTAAAGCCCTCTTTGTCCTGCCTAAAGCATGTCATTACCCGGGGGGCCAGACAAGCTAAGCCAGGCTCAGCGTTTTAGTTCCAGCGTGCCCGCCCGCACCACGGCCACGCCCTCCCCCAGATTGCTGTGATAATCCCTGTGTACGGCAGGCGGCACTGCCTGTCCCAGAACGCCGTATCAACCAATATGTTACCCGCGTACGGCAGAAAGGTCCAGCAACACCTGTATCACCGCGTTTAGAACCCTGCAGGTGGTTGTGTCCACCTCTCCCAACATCTCGTCCTTAAATCGAACTCCCATACACAGGCAGTAAAGATTGCTTTGGACTTGAAGAAGCACCTGGTAGATCACGACAAGCTCAGCGTTAGCCAGGTGAGAAGGAGAGGAAAGACACTGTACGAAAGACACTGTTCAGCTATGTCGTACTGTACGGCAGGTGCGTACCATGCCCTTATGAAAACGTGTAAAACAGCGCATGAGAAATAGGCTGGCAGAAGGGGGCCCGCGTATTTTTGATGGGAAGGCTCAACATGGAGGCCTTGCCCAAAGCCGCCTCCAAATGGGCAGTCTGTCTGTCTGTGCGTCTATTACTGCACTTTCTGCGTTTTTATTTGGAGAATATGACATTAAAGACAAGGTATGAGTTCTAAGATGCAGCCTGGGGCTGAGGAATTCGGGTAAAGCAGCGTTAATTCGCAACAAACGTTAGGCCGATTAGGCTGAGCGCGCAGGGTGCCGTGCACGCATGTCGACGTGTCATTTGGCGACATAGGCCCCGGAAGCCTTGGGTGGAGCGTCACCAGCCGGTTTGCGGTCAGCAATGGGGGCCCCGGTTGACAGCGGTGGCGGTAGTCACAGCGCCAAATCGCCCACTCGCCTTTCCGCTGCCCGCATACTTACCGGAAACATGCCTACTGACAAACAGACATACAGACGGATAGACACTTTCCCGAAATTTGCGCACAGGCGCACGCCATGCATGCAAACAGCCGCGCACGTGTGCGCCTCAGGATGAGCTGGAGGGGACGCTGTTTTCGCTCATGCGGGAAAAAGGGTACGGCCAGCCGTACATTGATTGCTATCGTACTGTGTCGGAGTTTTACCAACTACGGCAACCCCTGGTCATCATTCTATGCGGCGCGCCGTGTACGGGTGAGTGGGATACGCCCAGAAGGGGGCAAAAGGGGAAAAAAACCCGCAGTGTAACATGTATGTACGGATATACAGCTGTACGACATCCTGCCGTACATGGAGGATCTGCGTTCTTCTCTATTCCAACGCCTCTTTCCTTGCCGCGTCCCCTTCTGTTCAACTCCGCTCGCACGGCCCTACCCAAGACCACTCTCCCCGCAACAAGTTGTATCTCGCATCACCGCCCTAAACCTCCCACACACACACACCCCTCCCGGTGCCGATGCCACGTTTTCAAATGCGTACATACATACATACATACATACATACATAAATACATACATGCACACACGGCCCCACTTACAACTCACGGCTCAGTTCATCAAACACCAGCACATGGCCGCATGCGAGCTGCGTTTCGCTGTAGGCGGGTTTCCCGCTTCAAACCCCCTCCGATCAACCCACCCCCCCGCACACACAGGCAAGTCCACGATCGCGCAGCAGCTGGCAGCTCGGCTCAACATGCCCAATGTGTTGCAAACAGATGTCATATGTGAGGTGAGAGGTGTGGGGTGGGGTGAGGGGTGAGGTGAAGGGTGAGGTGAAGGGTGAGGTGAAGGGTGGACCACACCACAACAGTGGTCGGGTGGTCATCGGGGGGCTCGCGAAGGCTGGGGACTGCCACGAAGCCCCCGCGTTACCTGTCAGATTGGATCAGTTTAGGTAGTTGGATGATTTTAAAAAACACACTGGCTTGCATTCCGCCCGCCCGCGTTCGATTCCCCCCTTACCCTGCCCTCCACCGCACCGCACCGCAGCTCATGCGACGTGGTGCTGGGGGCCCTCTGTGTCCCCGACCGCCGTGGTCACGTCCTGTGGACAGCAACGACCTCACCATCGCCTCGGACGCAGCGGCGACTGGGTTGGCCAGGGCCAGCACCCGCGACCCATGGGACATTGAAGAAAACCCACGCCCGGTACGACAAGATGCCCAATTCTCACCGCCGCCAGGCGCTGGAGGGACAGCAGAGGGATGTGGAGGTGGCGGCGACGGCGACGGCGCCGCCGTCAGCAACAAGAGCAACAACGGCGACAGCGGTACGGCATTCGTCCGCCAGTGTAGCGATGGCTGCGTCGCCGCCGCAAAGCCAGTGGCGGCGACGCGGGTAGCGGTTGGGACGAAGTGCGCAGGGGATCTGCAGGAGGGGCGTAAGAGGGAGTTGTGCGATGGTTGGGACAGAAGCGGTGGCGATGGTGGCGGCAACAACGGTGGCGGCGGCGGCAGTAGCACGTCTATGGATGCCTGGTTGCTGTCGGAGTTTCAGAGCGAGTGTCGCCATGTACGGCGGGCACTCCAGGGGGACTTTAACAAGGTAGGTTGTTCCGGAAGGGCGGCGGGAGGGGGGAGGGGGCGGTGAGGGGGAGCTGGTGAAGTGAGTGGGGGGAAGTAGATAGCCAGATGTATGTCGGGGGCTCAGGGATGTCGACAGCCTGGTGTGCTGAGCTAACGTATGTTGGTACGTGTGCGTCCATCCATCCGCCCATCCATCCATGCCCCCCTTCGCACCTGACATGCCCCCCCACATGGCCCTTCACCAGGCCCTGGGCCGCGATACGTGCGTGTACCCCGCAACCCCGGGGTCCCCATGAGCTCGGCACTCGAGGGTTTTTGTCCGCTGTGCACACACACACACACGCGTGTGTGTATGTATATATGCTCTTATGCAGATGTTTACCCCTCGTTTCCCGCTCTCATCCACCCGCTCGTGGCTCATCTTCCCCCCCTTCTCCCCCCCTTTCCCCCCCGATGCCCATTGTGTGTTGTAAGGCCCTCCAGGACGGCAAGCCGCTGATCCTGGAGGGCGTCCATTTGGATCCGGGGCAGCTGCTCAGGGAGCTGCAGGTCGGTTTTAGATCGGTTTTAGATCGGTTTTACAAGGTTTTGTTGTCAGGATTTATAAGACAGTGTGGCGCTATGTTAGCTTGGCTGTGCTCTTCCCTGTGATTTCTGTCGCCCTCCCCTCCTACCCACTTCCCCGCCTCCCCTCTATTCCGCTCCATTGCGTTCACCGATTCGCTGCTGTGTTGTAGCACTGACACTTTGCATGTGTGTCACGCTCTCATTCCCCCTCCCCCTCACCCTCCCTCTCCCGCTCCGCCGCCAAATCACGTCTTCATATCGCATTATGTACGACATTACGTCACCCACATCAAAAACGGGGGGGGTCTATCAGGATCTGGGTATCGTCATCCTGCCTGTGGAGCCCCCGCCAGCCACACCCGTCAGCAGCAGCAACCGGAGTGATCAGCGCTCCCCGCCGCCCCAGCTGGTGAGTCAGGGCAGTGCAGCCGGGTGGGGAGACTTAGCCGCCGCAGCCGCCTCCGTGCCTGTCGTCGTCGGAGCGGCATTTGATGGTGCGGGAGGTGCTGATGAAGGGGAGGAGGAGGAGGAGAAACTCGATCGACGCAGCGGCAGCGGCGGCGACAGTGAAAGGGAGGGCGAGATCCGCGGTTCGACGTGGGGGCTGCGACGGTGGCAGCCATCGCCGCCTCCGTTGGGTGCATCCGACGGGCGGCAGCAGCAGTCGCCGCAGCCGGAACTATCGCCGCCGCCGCCGCCGCGGCTGCCGTACACGCGGACGTGTGCAAAGCATGTGTCTTGGGGCTGCCCGGCGAATGGTGGCGACGTCCCGGGGGCCAGTCTGGGAGAGATCCCGCGGGGGGCCGCGGGTGAGGAAGTGGGAGGAGGCGAGGGGGGAAAGACGCGCGAGGCGGCGGGGGCGGAGGATGCTGACAAGGCGGGGGAGGAAGGGCATTCCCGAGACGGTGAGGAGGAGGAGGACGAGGACGGGCGTAGGAGCGGAAGTGGAAGCGGATGCGGCGGTGGCGGTGTTGGTGGCGGCAGCGCTTTGCGCCGGCGGCGGCGGCGCGCGGCGTTGCGAGCGGCGGCGACGGCGGTGCCGCAGCGGCTATCACAGATCCGTCCGTCGGCTTCGGCAGCGCCGCAGGTCAGGGTCGCGGCGGCGGTGGCGACGCCGCCGAAGCCGACGGCGGCGGGGGCGGGGGCCGTACCTCCTTCGGGGATGACATCGAGTGCTACGGAGAGGCATCGGGGATTGGAGGAACGGGGAGACGGCGATGAGAGCGGACGCGTACGGCAACACGCAGTCTCATTGACCCACGGGTCATGTCTCGCAGCTGCTCCCGCCACGGCCCCGGGGTTGACGGTTGACACGGCGGCGGGCGAGCTGGATGAGCGGGACAGCCTGGAGCGATGTAGGTACGGCAGGCAGGTTGTTGTACGACACGGTTACACATGCTGTGAGTGCCTTTGCGTGCAATCGATGCTGAAGGAAAGGGGGTAGCGGTGAAGGCCGGCGTGCAGTCTAATCTTTGGCCTAGTGGCCGCCGCCGGTGTATTGTCGGCAGCGGTGAAAAAATGAATGAGCTATGCGCCCGGCCTCCCGCAGCACCCCCCAATGCATTTCCGCATCACCCCTGTCGTGTTTGTTAGTTGTGTGGTGATTGCATTGGCCGTCACCGTGAAGGTGAATTTCCTGTTATATCCCCCTGTTATATCCCCCTTTGATAGAAGAGGTGGTTCGCATGATTTGCCTATCCAGGTGGAGCGGGGTGTCATCCCACGGCGGCAGCAGCCCGCGTGCGCCGCCAGACGACCTCGACGATGGAGCGTCTGACGTCAACAACTATGGCGACGCCGACACTGACGGCGCCGTCAGCGGCGGCAGCTCGCCGCTGCGCGGCGCGTCACCAACTCCGCCGTCCCCGCCGCCGCCGCCGCCGCCAACCTCATTGGATAATCTCAACGATGCGCTTCCGCCGCTCCGTCGGGCGAAATCCCACCCGGCCCTCTTCACCGCTGACAGTTCCGCCGCGGCACCCGTCGACCTGCAGGAAGGGGATCCGTCGGCGGAAAACGAGGTCGTACATTCGGCGGCGGACAGGGCAGTACGGTGGCCCAGTGGGTTGCAGTGGGCTGATGGGGGGGACGATGGCGGCGGCAGCGGCGGCGGCGGCGGCGGCGGGAGCATGTTTAGCGCCGCCGCACAAACCACGCCAAGTGGTGAAGTGGACACCGTGGCGGCGGCGCCGCCGCCGCCGCCGCCACCACCGCCGCCAGTCTTGCGGCGTCCGGATCGGTCTCGGAGCCACCAGCTGCTGTATTCAGCGGCAGTGACGGCGACGGGGCCACCAGGCCCCCCTCCCCAGGCGCTCCCTCATCCGCTGCCGTACCATCTCCAGCAGTCACCCGCCCGGGAAGGTGGGGGGTTGGATGTGAGTGGAAGGGGCTTCTGTCGCAACGGCAGCCTCTCCTCGATGGATATGCTCAGCGTCAGGAACAGGTGCGACAATGAGAAAAAACTTTTTGTGTGTGTTGGGGGCGGGCCTCGAACCCGGCGCTGAGATGGGAACAGCTTGGAAAGGAGGAAGGAGGAGGAGCAGCAGTAAGAGATTCAGTACAAGCGGACAAAATCAAGACGAGACAGACAGGAGTTCAAAGAGGGCCTTCAACGTGTTGTTGGGAGCGCAACACCCTTCCTGGCGCCTTCTTGGCTATGACCTGATGTACGTCTGTCTGTATGTATGTATGTATGTATGTATGTATGTATGTATGTATGTATGTATGTATGTATGTATGTATGTATGTATGTATGTATGTATGTATGTATGTATGCCCCTTGGTCTGCCGCAGTCTGGCTGGTATCCTCCGCATGGGCAGTGTGGCCCACGGGTCGCGGCACAGCCCCTCACCTCGAATACACCGTGGGGGGCTGCCGGGTGAGTGAAGGTCGTTCGGGGGGGGGAGGGGTCGGGGGGGGGAGAGAAAGGCGGGAGCAGGGGAAGTAGGAGGAGGGTGAAGTGAAGTGAGTGGGGGAGCTGCAGGGCCCCCTAGGTGGGTGTCCTGCTTCCGGTTGCCCTCCCCGCTAGACAGCGGGATGTCCTTAGAACCCATCCTCCTTTGGAGACCCTCGACTGATGGATTTATTTTCTCCTCCCGCCGCATACACAGTCGCACACGCATACACTCACACGTGCACGGCTAGCTTTACGTCGGCAGTTGATGGTCTTGGCATTCATCATTATCATCATCATCGTCATCGTGTGATCTCCCCTTAAGGCCACCCACTCACCCACCCACTCACCCACTCACGCGGGCTGCTGTCCCACCCACCGCCCTAATCCAGGCCGCGCGGGTAGCAGCTGCGCCACCTCCCCCGACACCGCCGCCGGCCCCACCCCCGTCGCCCACGTCCTCACCCGGGTCGCACCGCCGCGCACCACCGGCACCGCTGCAGCCGCCCACACACCGCCCGCGCACGTGAGTGTGCCGAGTCACCATCACACCGCTCATCTGCAGCTGGCGCCTCATGACGTACTACTGCTACAACAACAACAACAACAACAACAGCAGCCGGGACTGCCGCCGCCGCTGGTGCCGTCACAGCAGCCCCAGCCGCCGGAGCGGCAGCAGCTACAGCCGCTGAGGAGAGGGCAGCAGCAGGACGCGATTTCGCAGGACGCACCACCGGCGAAACACCAGTACCAGTACCAGCACCAGCACCAGCATCAGCACGTACAGAAGCAGCAGCTGAAGCTGACGCAGGAACAGGAGCAGCCGGGAGGCAATCCAAGGGGCGGCGGTGCCGCCATCGGAACTGCCGGAGATACTGGTGACGAGGAGGACGGTGCGGGTGCGGGTGATGGGAATGCAGGTGGTGGTGAAGGTGGTGGTGGTGGTGAAGGTGGTGGTGAAGGTGGTGGTGAAGGTGGTGGTCATGGCGATGTGGGGGTTGCAGGGGGCGCGCTGCCGGGAGTGGTGCGGGTGCGGGTTCAGGGCTGTTCGGTGCCCGGGGGGGAGGAGGCGACGGAGGGCGGTGCCGTGATACCGCCAATGGAAGCGAGAAGACGGAATGCGGCCGCCGCCGCCGCCGCAGCGGCAGCGGTGGCGGCCGCGGCCTCGGCAGGAGAAGTGGCGGCGGTAGCAGTGGTAGTAGCGGAACGGGTGTCTCTGGACCGCCGTGAACCAGAAGTTGCTGACGCGGACCGGAGCCCCTGGGTGACCACCGAGCCCGAGCAGGACTCGGGGGGTTGCATGCGGCCACAACGACGGCAACCGCAGGAGGCGCCGCACCACCATCACCACCACCACCACAACCCCCAGCAGGAACAGCAGCAGGAGGGGTGCCCGCAAGAGGTGGAGGAGGTGGGGCAAGGAAAGGAGGCGGCGGGAGCTACAGCCAATGTGGCAGCGGGAGGAGGGGCGGCTACAGCTGCACCCGCACCCTCACAGCCGCCAGCCGGGGCCACCGATGGAGGTGCTGGAGGGGGAGCGGGAGGGGGAGGGGGGGCGTCTCTTCCGCCCCTCTTCGTGCCAATAGTGTTGCGAATGAGCGAGGTGAGTGAGTGAGTGGCAATGATACAATCGAGTTGTCCCTTAGGCACCCAGACAGTTAGTTTAGGTTAGATGGGCTCTTGGGCCCTGTCCGTCACCCCCACGTGGAGGCACATCCCCGTGTGTGTGTGTGTGCGACTCCTATCTTGATTACTTTCCTGAGCGGCTTTTGCCGCCCTTGTGTCCCTCCCCATAAGCTATTGCTGTTGGTCGGCATGCTACGGCTACTGGCATTGCTACTGCTGCTGCTGCTGCTACTGCTGCTACTGAACTGGCGCTGTTCCGCCTGATCGCCTCTTCGTAACAATCCATCCAACTACCAAATTACACCCGACCCCACCACATACCCACCACCATACGTGCCCCTGCAGGCCGACCACCGTCTGGCTCTTGAGGACAATACGGCAGTGTACGACAGGGGCGGCGCTGGCGGCGGCGGGGGCGGTGCTGGCGGCGGCGGCGCCGACAGCACCCGCGCCACCATTGCCACTGGTGACATGGTGCTGGCGGGGCGGGGGGTCGCGGCTGTGGGCGGTGGGGAGTGCGAGGGCCCGGGAGTGGAGGAGGTGCTGCGGAGGGCCCAGTCCATTCAGCGGTACCTGTGCGGCTTTGAATGCCAGGTGAGCCGCGAGCCGCTCTTGAGGGCCGACCCATGGGTCAATCTGGTGCTCTTGCCTGTGTCGGTGGTGGCGCGGAAAGAAGCAGGGGTCCGGTCCATGTAATGTGTAGTCGTGGCGGAGGCGGCGGAGGTGGCGGAGGAAGGAGGGAAGGAGGGAAGGAGGGCCAATGCGGGGGTTGGGGGGGAAGGCGGGGGGCGTTAGGGTAATGAAGGGGTTGCTCAGATGGCGGTGAGATGGGGGGGAAAGGACAGGGCTGTGGCGGTGTTTGCCCTAGTCGTACATTTATCGCGCGGGGAGGGAGAGGTGAAGCCGGATATGATAATGCAGATTAAGAGGAGGAGGAGGAGAAGGAGGAGTGCTGCAGTACGAGCTATAGCAATAGTTCGGAGTAACCACCTCCGGCACTGTCTTCCTTTCCTCTTTCTCCCCTCCCCTCCCTCTACTACTGAAGTCATCACTGGTCAGTTGCCGCATTCGTCTCCTCCTGGACTGTACCCGTCTACCTCGGGTATCTGATTCACTCGCCGGTCGTTCGTCTTCAACCCCTCTCCCTTTCACCCCACCCCCCCACCGGCCCATTGATGGATTCGGATGGAACGAATACTGTGTGGCGGGGCCTTATCCACGGTGGGCAACACGCACAGGGTATGCCGGTAGTCAACGTCCAGTACGGCAACTTCAATGAGGCGCTTGACGTACTGCACGAGTACGTCCTCATGTGTATCCAGGTGGGCGTTATAACGTTCCAATTTGTTGATTGTTCGTCTGCATGTTTGTCCGCCTCGACGGCCTCCCAGTCCGCTAGCACGCAAGCTCCCAGCAGGCACCGAACCCGAAAGCATTGCAGCAGGACGCTCGTTTCCCACCCCCCATCAATGAAGGTGTGGCGGCCGGGTTTCCGTTAGTTAGTTCGTTATTAGTTCGTTAGAGTTTCCACTTTGATGTGTGACATTCCGTCGGACAGAGTCTGCGCGCATGTCACACCATGTTTTGTTTCACGTCTGTCTGTCTGTATGTATGTCCTCCTGGCTTCGCGTCCTCACTCCGGCTCCGCCGCCACCTGCCCCTCAATTCGGGGTGTCGGAACCCCGTCCTACACACACACCCTCACACACACACAGTCACGACCTTCCCCGCCCACCACAAAAAAAGCAGGAAATTAAATTTCACCCACGGCCATTGCTTGACCCACCGCAGGCAGCCATGGAACAGTTGTACGAAAACCGGGGTAGCGACCACGACGTCGGGTCGGCGGCGGCTGTGACGGCGGCAGTAGCAGCTGCGGCGGCGGCAGCCGCGACAGCGCAATAGCAGTCACGACAATCGACAATGCGCAGCGGGTGGCATATATGGGGCGTATTGCGGTTGGGGTGGTTGGGTTGGTTAGGTGGTCGTTGGTGCAACACGTGGCGGCGTGGGATGCGGTTTAGTGCGGGAAGAGGGCTAGGGAGGAGCTGTAGCGGTGAGTGATGGTCCGCTAGGGACAGCCGACCTTTCGGTGTTCTGCGAGTTGCGGATATGGTGAAGGCGGATGCTGCAGATGGGGTGGAGGTGGAGGAGGAAAGGATAGAGGAGGAGGGCGTTGAGGGAGTTGAACGCGGAGGGCGTAACGCGGCAAAACAAGCATCATTAAACGTCAGCTTCCCTACCATACCATCAACGGGAGATATACATACGTAATTACACACATGCGTAATTGCAACATGAAAGAGTGAGGAGCCCAGTCCAGGCCGTCTGGAGACGTAAGGTATACTTGAAGTTTGGTTTTTCTCGGCATTGTGAAGTTGATATGAGTTGGAGTGAGCAGACATCGGTATTTGAGTTGTAAACAACAGTACAATGTATGTGCTACAGGGCGCCACAGGGCCGAGTGCGTCGCCCGTACACACATCCTACCTGGGTACCGAGGCTACAATTACATGAATCGACACGCGGCTCAACCTCCCCTCGACGTCCGCACCTTGGTTGCTGGCCACCTACCCTCCTAGCCAGCTCTAGCCAGCCCTAGCCAGCACTAGGCAGCACTAGGCAGCTCTAGCCAGCCCTAGCCAGCCCTAGGCAGCCCTAGGCAGCCCTAGCCAGCCCTAGGCAGCCCTAGGCAGCCCTAGGCAGCTCTAGCCAGCCCTAGCCAGCCCTAGGCAGCACTAGGCAGCACTAGTCAGAGGAGGTATATTGAGGGCCTCTGCTCACCACAGGACATGCACCTGGTAACCAACCTTGCAGATACCCAGCCACCGTGTCTAGCAACGGGACACCGGGCAAGAAGGCGTCCAAAGCGGCGATAGGGCCCTCCAGGAGGATATCTTACATCACGACTGGGCTCCTACTGCGACATTTGTTATGCCTGTGAAAGGCGACGGGAATGCGACGGCAGCGATATCGCTCCTGTGGAACCCTCCCGGCGCTTTGCACCCACCGTCAGCCGTCACGTGATAAAGGCACAAAAAGTGCTTAGGAGTGTTAACAATCCCCGCCTCTCCTGCATTCCCCTGTTTTCAGCATCTTTCTCTTTTGCTTTCCTGATAGGGGCGCAACCCTGCAGCACTGTTGTATATAAAACTGTACAAATGTACAGCGACGACGATAAGGTGTCAATGCGCTTGCTCCCATCGCTTGCCACAACCCAAACGATTTTGCATAAGCAGCGCGCTCGAACTTGTATACACACGCAAGCACACACGAATAGATTCAGGTTTTACGCGCGGTCATCAGACACGTATGGGGCGATACATGGGGCCGAACCTTGCACCGTACGTGCTTTATACATTCCTGGTTACATGACAGCACATACTGACCTACAAACCTACCGCAGCACACCACTGATCAGGTCTCGGTTCCTTTGTCACCTCATTCACCTCAAGCGAAAACGAAGCAGTTTGAATTACGCTACCTTCATACAAAAAAAAGGACACCCTGCGCCCCGCTGGGCGCCGGAAGCACCTCGCACGCCTTTGCATAGAGACGCCAGACCTGTTGACTCCCGCGATGGAGCCCGGCAGTGACAACAAAACATTATTATTAGCATTTGTCATAAGCAAAGCAAGGAGCTCATCTTTAGAATGAATTCAAATTACCCCCCCTGCTGCGAACCCACTAATGAGTGAAGCGTTGTGTCGTTTGCTTGTTTCCAGCAGATGCCCACTTCGCCGACGGCATACATACATTTGTACGACCAAATATGGCCTACCGTACAACCATCCTGCCATTTCACTCGTCCAACGAACCCTGCGGGAACCTGTCCAATGAAGACATGCATTCATGCACGTAACGCCTACGAGAGAACCGACGATGGAGCTCAATACGTTGGTTGAATGCAACCCGGTAACTCTTCGACCTTCGCATCGCTTTTGCTCTAAGTTTACCCCCCGTGTACAAATGTCTGCCTCTTTGTCCGTAGGTATGTATGCACGCATGCTGCACGCCAACTAACACCAGCTGAAGAGCGGGCAACTCCAAATCGCGCCCGAGCATAGAAACAAACCCCCGAACATGGGGGTACAATCCCTCGGTTGAAACTCGCTGCCACTCTAGCTCCCTCATTGCATCCGCCAGCTTTTGAACGAGAACACCCCCTGGGCATCTGCTAGTGAGAGGCATGAAGCCAGGGGAACCTCCAAGATTTCGCTGCTAAACTACTGTTAAGTCGCCACAAAACAGGAATATCGGATGGATAGATGCGTTCATCGCCACAGCAAATCTCTTCTCGCAATGCTGCTTCTTCAAGGTGAAGTACGGCACGAACGCCATCGAATCGCTCAACAGCCTTCACAGTAGGTGAAGTACGGCAGCAACCACTCGAACCGCCGCCGCCGTCGGGGGGGGCTGGTATTGCACCAGCGGCCACCGCTCGGCAGCGGCAGCAAAGTAGGGGCATCAAAACCACCGTTGCTTGACGTTGGGCGGCTGCTTGTGCTGCTGCTGCTGCTGCTGGTCCAACTGGTCCGTCCGCAGGTGCTAGCACAACACGCTGCAGCTGACACATCCTCATCCATGCACAAGTCAAACACGGGGATGCAGTACACGCCGGAAAGTGGCAAGATGGATGCCGATGGCGCCGCTGAGGACGATGCCGCCGCTGGCGCTGCCGGCGATGGCATTGGCGTCGCAGCTAGCGATGTGGATGCAGGTGCAGGTGCAGGTGGAGATGCCGCTGGCGATGCGGGCCATAGCGACCGCAATGCCGATGGCGGCCGTGGCAAGCCACGCTGCGACCCGCAGGTCGTCGCCGTCCGCTCACTGGCGCTGCGCTTAAAGTGCTTTCCTGCCACTGGCGGCGCCGCCGCTGCTGACATAGCCGGCGCCGCTGCTGCCGGCATTAACGCCGTCTCGTCTTTGTCAGCAGCTTGCAGCACTGATAACTTACAGGTTATTTTCTCTGCTGATTCACTTCCCACACAGCCAAACACTCCCGCCACAACGAGAGTCCAGTACGAGTTTGCCCGTGCCCAGCCCATGTGAGATCCGTGGGGGCTTAGAATGATATTGCGGTGCCCCGGGCTTCGCATCCACCCGGCCAGGACCTCCAACTCGCTGTGGAAACCTTCCGCCACGATCTCAGCCACATGCCAGCAGTGGACGCCCTCCGCGGCCACTCGGCTGGCGGGGGTACTGCCGTCAGCGCCAGTCCGGCCGTGGTAACCGTTTGCGGCCATGTCGCAGCTGCGCCGCTGCGCGGCGCGCGAAATTCGGGCATCGGCTGAGAGGGCCGGGAGGCCGCCATACAGCCAGCGAATGAGGTTGACCAGCTCCAACATGTCCAGTAATGAGGACGGATTGTTGTGTTCGCTGATTTCCTGTTGGAAGTCGTGCGACAATGCAGGCCGCACTGCTCGTTCCTGTAATTTCGGGGCATGCAGTTGGGGGCAGAAAAAAAAGACGTTATAGAATAAAATATCTTTAAAAATATCGGTAAGTTTGGGGAATGGGAGTTTGAGCCCGCTGAAGTAGCTCTGCATGGAGAAGCCTATGTAGGTCTATTTTGTGGCTCACGGCGCCAAACATGTAGGCGGCTCAAAACCTTCACATAGCTAAATTTTTGATTTCAGTAACACCGCGAAACTCTAGAGATCTTGCCTGGTGGCGTTGAACAGGCGAATCCTCGCCATCGCGCTTCCGAGAAAACAAACTTGAACTGCGGAAAAATTTCATACTTCTTAAATACCTATATAATTTGCAGGATGTATTAAAGCCCACAGATGTTTATCGGGACAGCCTATCCCTGATCCTTGAATATGTTTGAGCTGCAATCATAAAAGGTGGGCTGGAGTGTACCGCGAGCACGGGCAGCAACAGGCAAGGTGATTTGATTCCCCGTGCACCCGCCAAAGCTACTTGATTACATGTATTATACGAACTTTTATGCGATGTGCTTTTCTCCGGTACTTTCTCATGATGTTAGCGTATCCCAACGTGAGCTTGTGACCTGCACCCGCAGGAAATCCCAGCCACCTATTGAGATTTAAAAAAAATTGTTGAGAAGTCATTTGCATATTTTGCATAGTTTCCAGGCGGGAACGGCAACCAGATGCCTGTTCAGGACTTGCTGGTCCACAGCTATCTCCTTATCGTTACATTCATCGTTGCTTGGACCATTCATTACCACTCAAACACGCGTGCGGTTACTACCCTCGTAGTCCGCTGTTCCGTTTCTCGGCAACATGCATGCAACATCTGCATCGTGCACACAAATGTGATTTCGCGTACGCGCACGGGCGCACGCTTTGCTCATATTTGCTGGCATGGTAACCGTTGTTGCTTATTCTAGGTGCGTTTGAACATATATTTCCCAAGCATCGAAACCCTGAGGTTCCGAGTCCCGAGTTCCGACTTCGCTCAAGGCAAGCTTTCCATCTTACAACTGAAGCGCGCGCGCGTGTGCTGACTGAACCCCGTCGCAGTGCAGCGAAGAGTTTCATTATCCGACTCTGACGGAAATACATATTGTATGTCTCGTTACACTATGTTCCTTATGTGCTTCCCCTTTTCCCCCGTCTCAAAGGAGGCTAGGACACAGGGTCAGGGAGAGCAATTCTTTGGGCTGCCCCGGGTCTCGAGCAGGCCGGCCGGCAAGCCTCGGGTCGGCGATGTGTGCACGCGCATAGCAAAGAAGCTTGCCTTCCTGGATAACGTCGGACTGCCACCCACCTTAGTTCACCGTATCGCGCGGCCTATATCCAGCTACCTAGTTACCTCCCACTATCTATCCACCAACTGGGTCTCAGAACTGCTAACTGCGGGGTTTAGTCGCAAGGAAAAGGACTTCCAAAGGGTTCGAACCGCGATACTCTCAAGGCGCTGTCGTTGAGTCACCAGGCACCAAAGTGGGGGCGTCCAACGCACGGAGGCGAGGAAGCAACCGAAGAGTGCAATAAGATGGAAGTAGTAAGCCTGCTTAATGTGAGCATGGTTAGCTTAACCGTGGTGACCTTAGCATCCTTTGAGCCATCTACGAGATTAAGGAGGGCTGGAAATATGAGATCCAAGATAAATCTATGGATCTGGATCTGACGCATGGGATCCATGGACCTTCCGTGCTGTGAAGGGTCGCGCGAGTACCACACTGGGTACATCCCCCCCTTCGCTGTCCGGTGGCACAGACAGTAGCGGACCAACTCACTCTGTCGATGGGATTGCCAGTCTCACGTGAACAACTTTGGCTTGTCCAAGCCCCACAAACAGTGCAACAATGTGTTTGGGATGTTGTGGCTCTTGCTGCGATGTCAGCATGAGAGACGATATACATGGCTGCAGCCATGAAAACTAACCCGGCACTGTTACCTGGCCCTTCCCTTACGGAAGGAGCCATTTGTCGAGTTATTGTTGACTTTTGGGGCCGCCTTAGGGTTTCGCAGCTCTGGGAGTTCCACGGAAAGGATGGGATTCTGTTGGGGCACATCACTCCTCCTTGCGAATTGTGTCAGGCAAATTGTTATGTTCACGGGAGCGGTCACCGATGGACGATTAGTTATCACCTATTTTGCTTCTTTTTCAGATTCACTCAATGGGAGGCTCATGCCTCTTTCAGAAATGGTTGTGGGTCCTGAGCCTTTCCCTTGGTCGTGCTTTTGACTGTCTAGATGACTTGCGTTGTCTCATTTGGGTGGAAGTCTAGTTCGTATGTTAGTCTCTAGTCCAGTGCACGGCCCGCTGGCCCGCTGGCTCTGCTCTTCGTGAGCCTGGAGCCCACTGTAACAACCACACACACCCCGGGTGGAGTAGGGTGGAGCTGTACATGGCGACTGGGTCAACCCTGGAGGTCCCTGGAGTCAGGACTCAGGGGTCCATGAGCGAAGGTCACTTTTGTTTAGGTGTGGCTGTTACATGCGCCTGCAGGGCGACCAGGCATCATGCACCGTGCTTGCTTCGCTGGACTGCTTGTTGGAATGGAATCCTGCCGTGTCCCTGCCCCGAGTTACTTCTGGATGTCCTGCAGTAACATCGACAACAGGTTCGGAACCGTCCATCCCTGCGGGGCGCAATGCGCACATAATAGCAGCTTGGTGTGGCACACCACTTGTGCGAGAGCTATGCCGGCATCCCCGGCAACAGATTTTCTTAGGGGCGGGGACCTGCCGGCGCGGCTTTCCGCCGTAAACGGGGACCTTACGAACTCCCCGGAAGAATGTCTAAAGTTTGGGAATAAAAAATTGCGCATATCTGGCGTTACTTTGACCCTGCATGAATCAAGACAACTGTATGGAAATGCGACATGTATAATGAAAAGCGAAAATGTTGGCATCCGTACATTGGCATCCGAACCGTTTGCTATGTCTCATTTCCAGATACAAAATCCTCTACAGTCATGTGAATGGTGTTTGATTTAGTTTGGAAACGCGAGAAGCCACGGTAGGCAGGTTTGAACGTTGCAACGCACATTTGCGCTTTTTGAACGAACTGCAGCAAATGCACATCTGATGCACGTTTATATGGTATCCATTCCACAGGGTAGCAGAGGTCCGTGCGACCGCCTCCGCGATAACGGTAGTTGGGCACACTGCAGTTGGAGTACTGCAGTGGGGAATGGCTTCTGATGGCGGGGCTGTTGGAGTATGGCGGAGTATGCAGCAGGAGCATAGGGAGAATGAAGTCTCACTTTGATGGGTTGCACAGATAGGGAGGCGCTCCAGTCTCGCTGGCATCCTGAAGGCTGAACACGGTCGAGGAGAGCTATAGTTATCAGTGGTGTTTTAAGCTGCCCCTGCTGTAAAGGGGGCCAAGATGGTCATGTTCGACCCGTCGGTATCAGGTCTCTCCTAAATAAGCGTTCTCCATGGCTTTTAGGTGTATAGATATTGCCCTTGGGCCTTTTACAGGTATGGGGTCACACACCCCCAACCATGTGCGTGTGTGTGTTACATGGCAATATCTATACGCCTAAAAGCCACGGAGAACAGGAAACACCGCACATCAGCCCAGACTAGCGTCCAAAGGGGGTAACTGAGTTTCGGTGAGCCCAGATACGTTCCAACATCCTCGCCAGATGTGCTGGTTCCCATTTCATGGCTCCAACATGCTCTGTTGATGATCGAATCCCTCTTCAGCACGAATATCATTATAGGCTGGGCATTCTAATAACACGTGTTTTTCATCCTCCAAACCGCTGCTCCCTGGGGACATGGTACTTGCTTCGTGCTCTGTTTGCCTCCAAAGCCCAGCAACATAAACGAAACTGCATTAGCTTACGATGTGTCGCCCTGATGTGCTCTAACAAAACGTGCAGCACTGGGACGATACAGTTCCTTCGGCTCGTATGGGTAGTTTTACAGGTATGGGGTCACGCACTCCCAACCATGTAACACACACACACACACACACACACACAATAAGTGTGGGACACCTGGTGTGTGGACAGGACTGACATTAGAATGAGGTCCTAAACTTGGCACTGTCCATCGGTTATTGATGTTATATAGCCAAGCGTGCGCTTCGAAAGTCCAACTTCACCAGAACCCATAAATCCAGCCTTGCGACTGTTACAGGCCATACCGGCACAGCAGGGAAGCCAAATACCTTACAGCCCAAAGTCATCCCCTCGACCCCAAAGCTTGACCACATACTTCTTAAACCTAAATAAAATTATAGCCAAGCGCGCGCCATTGGCCGATGGCCACTCCTGAGATGCCGTCACCGCTGCCACCTGCTGCCGTACGAAGGCCAATCCTGGGACACTGTCATCGCTGCCACCTGCTGCCGCAGCGATAGGTGGCATTTTCCAGCTCGTGAGGACTTTGCATCACCACAACATGGGCATGAGTTGAGGGTCCCAGCCAGAGGTCGGCAAACCCTGAATAACTGTCACGGGTACTGGTGCCAGGGGGGGGACTCCCAGCCGGCCATCCTTCTAAGGCTTCTGGGAAATCTTCTTCAAGGCCTTGCAGATATTTTTTGCAGGTTTTAGCCCGTTTTTTTGCAGGCTAAAAGCTTTGCGTGCTCTCTTCCTAGTTGGTGCCACTGTGACCTTTTTGCTCTTGAAAAACTTCGCGAAGGGATTGTCTATGTACTTCATTTGCAATAAAGGCTACATCAAAGAAATGAGAGTTTACATGAAGCTATGTAAAGAGTGTAGAAAGCATTATTGGCGTTTGCCTGCTTATAGGTGCACTACGAGTCCGCGGTGCATGACTCCTTTGTACTGGAGGTATGCGGCCTAATGGTGGTATTATGTTGAGCTCTCCTGATTACAAATATGCAGTAGTTTTTTATTCCCAAACTTTAGACATTCTTACGGGGAGTTCGTAAGGTCCCCGTTCACGGAGGAAAGCCGCGCTGGCAGGTCCCCGGCCCTAAGAAAATCTGTTGCTGGGGATGCTGGCATAGCTCTTGTGCGACCAGCAAACGTATGAATAATAATAAAGGGATTCCTAGCACGTGCACAACAAGTTTTAAATGCTTTTCTTGTCCTTTCAATATGGTGTTAAGAGCTTTGCAGAGGTGTAGTTACTTAGTAGAGTTGCATGAATGAAGGGTATCTCTGGTGCCATTGAGTCACATGCAGACACTTGCTCAAGTTCTAGCTTTGCCATTCATGAACACAACCGAAGACGTATAGATGTTTCAATTGCTCGTACGTTTTAAAAACAAAATGTGCCACCACAACCAAAAGCCAAACAATAATTGCATGAAATATTTATCGCACTTTCTACGGTTGTTCCTCAAGGCATGATTTTATTGCTCCCCTAGCCTGGTGCAACAATCTGCAATCGCGACAGGCAGTTGAAGCAACCTAGGACATGTCGTTTCGCGCAGGAGGACAAGGTACTTTGAACCCGAGCACAAAACGCTTACAATTGCAAATTGAGGCGGGTGGGTCATCCAAGCACACTTACGTGCGTAGGCGGAGGCTGGGGAGGCGGAGGCGGCAGAGGCAATTGGAACGGCGGCAGGGGAGGCGGCGGCCGTGGTGGCGGTGGCCCTGGGAGGGGCGGGGGTGGTGGCGGCTGGAGCAACCAGGTGAGCAACTTCATCCCCTTTCCCAGCCCACCTCCATGGCCCCGCTTTGATTGACCGTCGAACCTCCAGCTCCTTACCCCCGCTCTCTCACACACACAAACATTTCCCTTCTTCCCCTCCCCCCTCTTGCTCACTTGGCTTGCAGAGCCCGGGCCGTGGCGGATCAAATTACGGCGGCAACAACTGGCAACAGGGCCAAGGTGCGTGACTCCCTCCCTCCCTCCCTCCCTTTCCCCCCCTCCCCATTCCCGCGGGGCCGCCTGACCCCCTGGTCATGTGTCATGTGGTGGTTGCAGGCAACCGCTTCGGAGCCCTTCAGCAGCAGCAGCCTCAGCAGCCACATGGCGGCAGGTGCGACCCATAGCGGAGCGGGGGGTGGTGAGTGTGTGGGGGAGCTGATGTGGAAA
>NW_003307635.1:204533-205392 GCF_000143455.1 Volvox carteri f. nagariensis
AGATGGATCCCCGTTTGCTAGGGTTTCGTTAGTCGCGGCTCTTCGTCTCGCCCAGGATTCCTTGCGTGTGTTGCCCCGTCTTGTGCACCCCCCTCCCCTTCCTTCGCTTCCCACGTTCATGAGAGGAACTGCTTCGCCCTTTGCTGGTTACCCCCCCCTGATGGGCCACATGATCTTGATACCTAGCTTTCCCCCTCCGTCCCCCTCCGGGCCCATGGGTGTTTCCCGCCTTCCCCCCTCGGCTTTTTCAGGACCTCCGTTCGCACCGCACCCCCCTCTCCATCAGCGCCGACTTCAAGGGGGCGGTGAGGGCCAAACAGGAGGAGGTGAACCAGCTGTTGGCGGTGAGGCAGGGGGGAAGGGGGGGAAGAGGGGGAGGGGAGGAGAGAGGGAGGTTGATACATCAGTTTGGTACTCTGGACGTGCTGGCGGTTGACTTCCCATCACTAGTTGCATCGTCATCATGACATGGTAATCCCTCCCCTTCCCCTCCCCCCCCCTCCTGATTGCCTCAGCGTGCTCGGGACCGCCGCGGCGGCTCCCTGCCCTCCCTGGGGGGTCCGCCCATCCGCGTGCACAACAGCTGGTTGGCGCAGTTCCTAGGACCCCAGGGGCTGGGGGGGGCCGCTGGGGGGCCGCCGGGGGGGCCGACATCTCAGACAGTAGCAGGAGGTGAGGGGGAGGGGCGGGTTGGTGGCAGGGAAATGAGGGAAGGGAAAGGGGAGGGGGCGAGGAGTGGGGAGAGGGAGCTGCAAGATCCAGGAGTGTCTGTCTGTCTGTCTGTCTGCCTGTGTGTGTGTCATGACCCTACGGGGGGGGAGCAGTGGTATTGTACCCCCCGAGGAAGGGGGTGGGGTTA
>NW_003307635.1:207401-221772 GCF_000143455.1 Volvox carteri f. nagariensis
CCTTGCCTCTTTGCCCTCCTTGCCTCTTTGCCCTCCTTGCCCTCCCTGCCTCCTTGCCCTCCTTGCCCTCCCTGCCTCTTTGCCCTCCTTGCCCTCCCTGCCTCCTTGCCCTCCTTGCGTCTTTGCCCTCCTTGCTCTCCCTGCCTCCTTGCCCTCCTTGCCCTCCCTGCCTCCTTGCCCTCGCTACCTCCCTTACCCGGGAGCTGGGCCACCTCCTGCACCTCAGTGGCCTGTCCAGGTTCAGGTCGCCGCAGGTCGGCCATAAGTAGTACCCCCAACCCCCCTAAACCACGTAGCAGTTGGCAGTTGGCAGTCGTTTCCTTGAAATCTGACTTCTGCCCCTTTTCCGTTCACCTTCTTGCAAACATGGTTCTCCCTCCTCCCCTTCCCCAACGGCGAAAAGGATTCGGCACCGCCCTGCAGCCGCAAGCCGCCGGAGGTTTCGGCTTTGGCGGCCAGCAGCAACAGCCGCCGCCTGCAGCAGTAGCAGGTGGCGTGCCCCTGGGAGGAGGGGTAACCGGCGCCCCAGGAGCACAACCTGGCGGCGGCGGCGGCGGCGGTTTCGTCCAACCGCCTGCTTTTGCAGCCACCGGATTCGGCCAGGCTGCGGCCGCGGCGCCGGCAGCACCTGCCCTAGGGGGCTTTGGGGCACCGGCGGCGGCGGCGGCAGCGACGGGTTTTGGTCAGCCAGCGGGCTTCGGAGCGCCAGGGGGATTTGGAGCTGGAGCACCGGCCCAGCAGCCGGGAGCAGCGATGATGGGTGGTTTCGGTGCTGGGGCCGGTAGCTTCGGAGCAGCGCCGGGCGGCGGCGGCGGCGGCGGCGCCAAGGGTGAGAAGGCGTCGTATCCTTCTCACGGGGACCTCGCGGCATTGATCCACACGCTGCGCTTTATCATTCTGCCGTACTATGCCGTACTGGTTTCCGCTCCGTATGAGTTAATTTATAAACCGTATCATATCCTTGCGACCCGATCAATTAGGTTCCTGGGCTGGCCAAGGAGGTTTCGGCGCCGCCAAGTCCGGCCCCAGCCAGGCGCCGGCCGTACTCTTCGGACAAACCGTCGTGACTGCGGCACCTGCTCAACAGGCTCTGGGAGGTGGGACCCCGCCTCTGCCTCTGCCGCCCCTCACCATCGGCACGGGCACCGGCGGGGCCTTCCCGTCTGCGGGGCCGCCAGCCGCGGCGGCGGCGCCTTTCCTGCCGACGTCAGCACTCCAAGGCTTTGGCTCTCCCACGATGTTGGTCGTACCAGCGGTAGCTTCCGCCACCCCTGCCGCCGGCGCTATTGCTGCTGCAGCTTCGCCCTTCAGCCAGTTGCCGGCAGCAGCACAAGCAGCGACAGTGATGGTCGCTCCGGCTGGCGGTGGCGCTGGAGCAACGGCACCTGGCGGTGGTGGCAGTGGTAGTGGTGGTGGTGGTGGTGGTGGGAGAGGCAATGCGGAGGAGGAGTCTCAGGCGTTCCGAGCTACGGCGTTCTCCCTAGGCAAGGTGAGTGCAAGCTTGCGGTGACACTGGCTATATCCTGTGTGCGGCCACATGGTCTCAGTGGTCCACATCGGGCGTACGTCCCCCACCTTGACCATTTCTGAATCCCCATTTTCCGATGTACCTTCCTGCTCCTGCACGTGGTCATGCACATGTGCTGTGTGTGGGGGGCCACCGCCTCCAGCTCTTCAGAATCCTTCCGCTACCCGGGGGGTGCAGGTTGGCCGCGTCCTTGCTTGCTTTGGTCTAATCTCTTCCTTCCTTCCGCTTCGTTGCGTTGATCTGATCTCTTCCTTCCTTCCGCTTCGTTGCGTTGATCTGATCTCTTCCTTCCTTCCGCTTCGTTGCGTTGATCTGATCTCTTCCTTCCTTCCGCTTCGTTGCGTTGATCTGATCTCTTTGCTGCGACCCCCCAGCTATCCACGACACACTGTACACACTACACGACGTACCTCACTTAACCCAACTCCCTTCCTGGAGCCCGGGCGTGGTCCGGAGCGTGTATGTGTGTATGTGTGTGTAGCCCGAGTGTGTGTGTGGGGGAAACTCTGTATGCGCCGAGATAAGCGGATGACGGGTTAGAAGGAAAGGCTGCTGGGAGCTGCAGTTGCTTCTGGCACGTGCATGTTCTGCCTGTATATATGTATGTGCAGAACTTGATTGCTGCCTAAAACTTACGTACACATGCAGCAGGGTTGCTCGCGGCAACCGGTGAACAGGTTTCCACGTATCAGCAGCTAGGGAGTCTCGTTGTCTGTGTATGAGCTGTGAAGGAGGACCAAGGGGCTAGAGTGACTGCCTGACTGGGTGAAGCTCGTCGGGTCCAGTGCCGATTGGGACATACATACATTCATACATACATACAAGGTACAGTAGGAAGTGTTTCTCACATCTAAGTCCCCCTCCTCCTTTGCGAGTTGCACCTGTGGTAGTCTGTCTGGGTTACGATAAGATTTGAGGCAAAATCGATGTAGAGCTCAGCACCCGGCCCAACCGCCTCATCCTGGGCCCGGACCCCACATCGAGCCGCAAGTCGCTGGCCGATCTAAGACTCGCCCACCCATTACCGTGACCCAACTCGCCCAGAAACCCCCTTGTCGACCACCACCACCGTCATCATCACCACCACTGCCATTCTGGACACTGCCCTGCAGATTCCCGAGACGCCGCCGCCGCCGGAGCTTTGCTACTGAGTAAGGCCCGCGCATTCACAGCTTAAAGCTACTTGGCGGAGGAGGAAGAGAGACGGACACCACCAGGAGGGCTTCCGGAGATTTCCACTCTTCTTTTCCACATGGGGACTTTCCCCCCTGCCCTGTTGCCAAGAACACGTGATGGCGCGCACGCATGCAAAGAGGTATTGACACCGGAAAGACACACGGCGGTTCGGCAGGCCGTATGAGGTGATGTGCAAGGAGGCTAAGGCACCATGGGGGTTCTGCAGGAGAGAAGGCGAGACCAACACGCGCAACCACAGCTTCGCAACGAGCGAGACGATAAATGACGACGTGACTGCAAACACACCTCACATGAAAAACGCATTAACCATTCGGAAGCACTACTAGACGCTATTACTTCGCTGTAACTCGACGTGTCCGGATTGGTAGAGCCGCAATGCCCTGGGTGACCCAAGGACCATCTAGGAACATAGGGCCTACCCGCAAAGCTAGGAAACTGCGCACCCACTTCAGTCATAACGGATCCATTCGCCAAAATGTAGCTAGAACTCCACTCGAAAAATGTGCTTTTTCTCCTTCGGTTTCCCTTGCGCCTCCTCAATTGTCCAGGTGCAAGCCTGGATCGCATCGGGGTTGTCGCCGGTGCATACTCCCCGCATGTACTCCGAGCCTACTTGCACCAGAGGTCCAAACTCGAAAACGGATGACGGTCGGGGCATCTGAGAGAGGACCGGGTCAGTCGCGAAGGGGTCTGGCTGCGTTGAGCTGACGTTGGGGATTTCCGGCGAGGGCTCCTCTTGCTTAGACTCCTCTGTTGGCTTCTTATCCTTGCCCATGCCGAAGACCATTTTTGCTTACTGGCAAAGGTTGCCGTATGTCGACTTATGTGGCGTTGTCCACCGCCTGTGCTATCTTGAACTTTGTCGCGATCTTTTACCGGCTGCTAATGAGCTAATGGTTCAAGCGGTCTAGGTCAATAAGTTCCCTTGTGATTATCCTTACGCAATGACAGTTGGTTCCAAACCAGGGTAGATGCTTTAAATCATATGCGCATCAAATCACCGAGGCACTGAGGGATTGAACGGATGCTCGTAATATAAAAGAATGTTTAGTGCATATTTGCATGAATGAAGTCTTAGGCTAGGAAGGCCTTATAGTCGCCGAGCTTCATGTGGTTTGCTGTTACACGTGGATATAGTATACTTACTTCCTCATCCAATTGCAGCCAAGCCTACCTAGGTAGGCGTGAATGTGAGGATTTCCAAACTCTGTTTCGGAGCTGTGGTCCCGGAGACTGCTGGCATTCGCCTTTTGCCAATGTACCGGCTTATCTACGGCAAGGTCCTTATATGACAGCCAGGCCTTTGTATTACAACCTGGAGGCATTTTATTGAGCCGCTGCATGACACCCTGGCTGTATGGTTAGCAAGCTTCGTGTCTAGACCACAGCTCAGTAAAGCACTAGCCATGCAGGCAAAGGAATTCCTCGTAGCCTGCACACCAAAAGCGAGCTACCCGAAGGACAAGCAAGTTGACTGGAGCGCCCGCATTTCCCGCCCAGCCCAGTCCTGCCCAGCCTGTTATACTTCCTTCCCGCTGAGCCATGGATGGCCTCCGGTGTCCTGGCATGGCCTTTTTTAGGCCCTTTTCAAGTTCTCCACGCGAACGTCGAGCTATGGCGTTTGGCAGAGTCTCTGCTTCCGTATGTATGGCCAGCAAGGCCAGCATCGCTGGTTGATAACGTGCTCCGCAGTGCTGTATTTACTGCCTGCATGTTCTCACTTTCCCCCTCAGCCTACGCTTCGCCAGCGAGACGAAACGCGGCCACCATGCAGTTGTGCTGTGGCTGTTGACAATCCCGTGCGACATGCTGGGACCCCATCGATATCGTCCTTCCGCTCTAACAGTGAACCGCACATGTCGGCCGCTGACCCGCAGCACCAGCGGGACAACAGCCTGTCTGGGAAGTGTAGCTAATGTGCGGAACGTTAGGCAACAGGCAGCTAGACACACGTACCCCTACCTGCCCATCCAAAGCTCTCAATTTATGGAATAATAATTCTATGATAATAGATTCGTTTTAGGAGAAAAAGAAAAGAAGATACTATGCGAACATGTGAAAATTTAAATAGCACAGCAATATTTGAGGCACCGTCCATGACGGGTGTCCATGGATAGCTTAGTTTTAAAGGAACGGCAGCAACCACGGGCAGGCCCAAGGTGCGGCAGCTGTCCGCCAACTGCGAGGCCAGGGCTCGTGCAGTGTCACGGTCAACGCAGTCCTGCAGGTTTCCTCTGCCATGCAGCTGTCCAATTCCATCGGTTGGGAATACATCGATTGCACTGACTGTAAGGCAACGAAAGTGGCAGCGCGGGCGGCGGCCTATCCCATCAATCCACCGGCCTGTGGCACTGCCGTGCACGGGTACACAATCGCAGTTGCCGGGTCGCTGCCGACAGGCCTCAGCTCAGGCGGCATCGCGGCAGCTACATAAGCATGCAACACTTGCAAAGCACCGGTGGCGCCTACTGGAGGATGAAGAATAAGGTGGCGGCTCAGGAATTGAGCATCGACATCGGTGTGGGACGCAGAGCTGTCGGCCGGGCCTGGTGCAGCCGCGACGCCGTGTGTTGATCGGAGTGTAACTCGTTTAGGTTGAAGCATAAGACGTGCGACGACTTGTGGCGCGGTTTGGCTTGCTGTTGACACCTGGCCCGCGGGGATCTTAATGAACTGCAGGTGCAAATGTTCCGCGCAATTGCTGGTTTCAAGCAGTAGCTCAAAACCAGTATTGCACATAGACAAGACTGCAGGTGCTGTGACTCGCTGCTGTATGTTCTGACGGCGACAACTCCCTTGGAAAAGTAGTTAGAAAGACGAGTCGCAGAATCCAAGTGGATGTGATCGCAAGATGCCATATCCCCTTGCGATCCATTTCATGTATGGCTACATGTGTTATTGTGTATGGCTACATGTGTTATTCTTAAGTTTAACCGCGAAGTGGTTTCAACTTAGCATTCCGTTGTAGTACTAACCGCTGATATTTTCCTGGGCAAACCATGGAAAGTGAATGCTGCACTGGAAGCAGACTGGATCACTTCATGCGTTACTTCATTCAAGAACAAAATATAGTGTTGTTTTCTTCGGCATGTGTCGCCTTGCCGCAGTATAGGTTCCTTCCTGTACTCGCGTTATCCAATTAGCTGCTTTTTAGAAGGAATAATCCTTAGCATGTTGTCTAACTCATCATTTTGTTCATAACCCTAAAACGGCCCGTGGGGCCGCAAGGCCGCGTCGCCTGCCATGGCGGACCGAATTTATGTTCCCGTAGTGGACTCAAATGAAATTGTTGCAATTGATCTATCGCAAGTGCCGGAGAACGCGGAGGAACTGCTCGATCTGCTCGTTTCCGAGGCTGCTCCACTTAGCACATGGTTTGATTGCGCCAGAGCATATCTCCAGCAGGGACGGTTGGATGGGTTCGACCTCATATACGAAACAGCGACCAGCGAGGAGACGGCAGTCGAAGTAGAGCGGTACTTTGGCCAGAAGCCTACATACGAGCGAATCCTTTTTTTTACAGCAAAAGCAGCAGTGTTAATAGCACAGGCACGTGATGAGAAGACGGCTGACAGCAAGGCGAGGCTTTTATCGGACGCCCGCAAGCTCATTACGCAGGCCGGCACGCTGGACCAGAATGAGCAGTTGGTGCACCTCTCCAGTGGACTGCACTTCCTAGCCAGGGTGAGAGGGTCTGATGGCAAAGCATGACCAAACAGCGCGCACCTTCCCCTGTTCCTTCTATTCCTTCACTCTTTTCCGTTTCCATCCCCTACCCCTGCGCCATTCGCTAACAACGCCCTCACCGTGCACCAGCCCCAAGTGATGTTTTCACACTACACACACTCTTCCTTTCTAGGATGCACACTGTCTATGTCTCAACCTCTCACCTGTCAGCGCGGATTACTTCCTTGTTACCCTCCTCCCACGCCCCCACGCCTAACCCCACACGCACCCCCCTTGGCCCCCACCTCTTCTGACCATAACTTTTCGCGTCCTGCCTTCCTTCCCCTTCCTCTCATACTCGCGCGGCTGGCTGTATTTTGCCCTCAACAACTTGACGTCACCGCCAAACAAACATCAGGGCGACCTCCAGAACGCCTCCCGCGATTTTAAGCGAGCCGCCACCTGCCGCAACAACGGCCGCGCTAACGTCATCGGCTACCTCGCGGTGGCCGGTCTGGCCTACCAGCAGCAGCAGTACAAGGAGGCGATGTCCTAGTAAGTCGCGTGCGGTCGTACCACGTGTACGCTCGTACAGTGTGGCTGCACAGCCCGGAAGCAGAGATGAGCGGAGGTAGTCGCGGTGAGGGAGCAATGCGTGGGGAGCGCTCGTCAGCTGGAAACAGCAAATGCAAAATTCATCGTCGCTGTATCTGCTACTTATCTCTGATGGAATGGAGCGGGAGGGAGGGATGGCTTGCAACGAGGGGGGTGGAAGAGGGAAAGGGGGCGACGAGATGTCATTGGAGAACGGGAGCAGCTGGAAAGAGGAGCAGCCAGCCTTGGGGGGGGGGGTAGCCCGGTGGCGTAGGGGGAGCCATTCTGGGTGTTGCTGGGTGTTCCCCTAATGAGGAAAGGGAGGACTGTGGAGAATTAGGAGGGGCTTGGGGGTGTCGGCGAGGCGAAACCCCACCAGGCACCCCCGGGAGCCAGGTCCCCACCCGTCCTGACTGTCCTTCCGTCGGCCTGGCTGTCGGCCTGCATGCATCTGTCAGAACGCAAGGAAAGCCCCTCCATACCCTCATGATCCGCACTCTCGTACCCACATATACGTAACCCAGACACGTGCTCGCAACCCAAGATCACGCAACCCCTCTCCCTCCCTAAGCCCCTCTCAGTCCTAGCAATCCTATGACTCAGCACCACTCAGCACCAGACAAACCTAAACCCGCTGCACGCTGCGACAACATTGTTCGCAGCTACCGTGCCGCGCTGCGGGACTTCCCCGGCTCGGGGTGCCCGGCGGAGGTGCGATTGGGCATTGCTGCGTGCGCCTTCAAGCTGGGTGACCTAGCCACCGCGCGGGCGGCTTATCGTCGGGTGCTGGCCTTGGACCCCGACTGTGCCGACGCGTACCTGGGGCTGGCGGTGCTGGCGGCGAGTGACTCAAATGCCCAGCAGGCAAGGGGGAGGGGGTCTTAAGAACCCCAACATCGCCTGCGCCGTCCTGTCCTATATCCTACTACGCTAGTCGGATGGTAGTGTTAGTAGGAGGGATAATATGCTGAAGCAGGGGCGCGGCAAGGGGAGAAAGGAGGGGAGGAAGGAGGGCGGTTTGCGCCGTATGGGCTCGCCTGTTTTGATCCTTATTACCCTCCCCACCTATTCGCCCATTTACTCGCTCAGAGCGCCTTTCCGTTTGGGTCTTACCAGGATCATCGTGTCTGCCTTTCCACTTTCCCCACTCCCTAGTCCCAAGTCCATTTCCCACTCGTTTCGGAAAAAACCATCCTTCACTTCTTTACAGTTGCCTCATTGACTGAGTATTGCATGTGCCTCCCCCTCCCCGCTCGCTCCTCTCCCTGCTCCCAAACCCCAGGGTCTGGCTGACTGTCTTCGTCACCTGCTGACGGCCTTCCAATTACACCCGGGTCATGTGGGGGTGCTCACCCACCTGGCCCACTACTGCTTGCTGCAAGGGAGAGCAGACAGGGCGGAAGCGTTGGCACGAGCCGCACTGGGGGGCGCGGAGGCGATGGCGCAGCTGGGGACCGGGGGCCCCGCGGCGGATGGCCCTCGCGCGGAGGCGATGACGCTGCTGGCCCGGGCTCTGCATGCGGGGGGACGTGTGGATGAGGCGCGGGCGGAGTACGCCAAGGCACGTTCTCCCCATTTCGGCCATCTATGCCACCTTGCTGTTTTCCTCTGTTTTCCCTCCCAAGACGGCGGTTTCCCTGCCTTCCTGCGTCATCGTTGGGGATCATCCCTTTCCCCCCTTCTTTACGGCTTCGCTCTACTGCTTTTCTTCCGCTCTTATTTTAGTCTTGGCGGCTAGGTAGGTAGGTAGGTAGGTAGGTTTCCTCGGTCGCCGTCATCCCGAGGTCGGCTCCTTCAAAACCGCCTACTGGTCAGTTCTGCTTCTCTTTCCTTGGCAGCAGCTTCACTCGTTCGTGGTTCGTCTTTCCCCCTTTCCCCCCTCCCAGGCTTGCGCGCTGGACAAGCGCAGCCCGCTTCCCCGGCTGGGTATGGCCCAGACGTACTGCGCAGCGGGTCAGCTGGTGAATGCGGCCACGGAGCTGGAGGAGGCTCTCAAGGCGGCACCCGCTTTCTATGACGCACTCAAGGTAGCCGGAATAAAGAAAGTGCAATTGGATTCGGGGAAATGCCCCTCTGCATTTCGTTAGCGTAGTTCGTTAGCGCGGGCCTGGACTAGGGCAGAGGGGGCAGAAGTTGATTTTCTAAGGAAAAGCGGTTGTTCCCACACATAAAAGCCATTGTTCTTGAAATAAATGCGATTTTCCTACAAAAGCCGATGTTTTTTTCAGTAGAACTCAGTAATTAGCCTGGTCACCAGCGCTGGAGGACGAAATACCAGTGATGGAAAGCAAAGTGCGAAAGACAACACGGCGCAGGGCTGCTTTTGAACCCTTTTCCCTGGCGCTCACATCTTTCACCTGCTTCGCTCTTTGTTTTGTATGTGTGCTGCTTTAAAGGTATGCCATGTTTGCGCATATGTGTTACGTTGTTACGTTGTTGTGCAGATTCTGGGGCAGCTGCTGCCAGCCCTGAACCGCGACGGCGCTGGTGCACCGACCCGCGGGTCATCCTCTGCCGACGGTAGCAGCCGCCTTGCTGCCACGGTTGCCATGTTGAAGGACGCCACGTCCAAGCAACCCAACGATGCGGATATGTGGGAGATGCTGGGGGAGCTGCTGGCGCCGACTGACCCCGCGGGTCGGTCGGGAGGATGGGGAGGGAGCTACACTTTAGGAATGGAGTTCTATACCGAGTTACATTACAGGGTGCAGCAGCTGCTGCGTCAGGCAGGGCGTTAGAAACTCGGAGTAATATGTTGCGCGGATTGCTGGGTACCGTAACATTAGCGCAGGCTAGGAGGGAGGCGGGGAGGGAGGGAGGGAGGGAGGGAGGGGGGGAGCATGATGACAACGGAGTGAAGGATGTGGAAGAATTAACAGAGGGAGAGCGAAGGTGTTGAGTCCCACATGGTGCCGGTGGCCCACACTGCGTGCACCGGCTGTGTAAGCCAGGGCAATGCGGGGAGGGCGGGGCGATGTCTGGTTGTGGTCAAGTCATGGCTCATCTTCTGATGGAAAGCGCAGTAGGGTTGACCCACTTAAGCGCCACCGTCCTAGGCGCCACCATCTTACTTGGCCTCCCAGTCGTCTGACATTCTCGTGTTCTTCTCATGTCCGCTCCGTTCGCGTTCGTGGTGGGACACAGGTGCGCTGGCGGCTTACAAGAAAGCACTCGACGCGCACGCTGCCGTGCAAGCTGGCATTGACAAGCGTCGTGCGGTGCAGGCGGAACGTGTCGCTGCGCGGCGCGCCGCCGTAGAGGCGCGGCGGCGCGAGCGGCGGGAGCAGCGAGCGGCGCGGGATGAAGAGCGGCAGCGGCGACGCGAGGCCAGGCAGGCCAAGCAACAGCGCAAGCAGCAGCAGCGGGACGGGGAGGACGTGGATATGGACAATCTGTTTGGCTCGGACGACGAGGAGGATGTGGGTGGCGAGGAGGAGGAAGAGGTGGAGCGTGCAGCGGCCGAGGCGGAGGAGGAGGCGGAACAGCAGGAGTTGGCAGCACAGCTGGCGGAAGGTACGAAGGGGTTTGGATGTCATAGCGGTCGCAACGCATATCACATACATGCATACATACATACATAATACATACATAATACATACATACATACATTAAGACCTGTCAGGGTCGAAAATCCTTCCGGTGGTGGAAGGCAAGAGTGCCCCTAGTTGATGGACGGTGGTGACCTGGGATAAAGTAGACCTGCGAGCTGACCAGGAATGGAGTTCAGCTGCCGTTGATCCGGCAGATTCCGTTGGATGCTGGTTGTGAGTGCGGAACCTGAGCGATCCACTGAGAAGTCGGCTAGGGTGATGACTATATGAGGGTGCCCCGAAATACCGGGGAAGGCAGGGTTTCGCCGGGTAGCGGCCACGGGTGAAGATATGAACCCCCTGTCCCACACATCATACATACATACGTGCGCTCATCCGTATGGACACATGACCTCCGTATCCGCCACCGGCTGCCCTACCGACCTGCTGGCTCCACTGCTGGCCCTCTGTTGCGTTCGTTGTGTGCTCTCACAGAGGGCGAGGAGGAGGAGGACGAGCCCGTTCCCGACCACATCATCCCTGCCCGCCTGCTCAACAACGCTGCCGTACTGCATTACAGGCAAGTCGAGTCCGTCGTATGCCACCGTCATGCACCACCACTGTTGCACACCTCTGCATGCCGTATGTCGTACAAACTACACTGCCGCGTCGCGCAACCCCCGCGTGCGGGACCTTGTGGTCGCCCATCACGTTCAGCATGGGCGCATGCATGCCGACCTAGAGCTCCTTTTGAAGCCAGCATCCTTTTTATCCGCATCCCTTTGTTCTCCCTTCATCTGCATGGCCGCCGCCTTGAGGCTCTTAAGCCAAGCCCAAGTCCTCACACACCGCCCGGCCCTCCCTTCCCGGCCGTCCCTTACCCCCCCTGCCGCACGTTCTACTTCTGTGGTACACTCTTGCCCTGGCAGCAGCTTCACTCGTTTGTGGTTCGTCCTTCCCCCCTGCCGCATCTCCCCGCGTCCGCGGCCCCTGCTCCCCCCTGCCTACCCCTAGGGCTGGTGATGTGAGTTCCGCCATGGCTTTGCTGCGGCGGGCCCAAGACGCCATGTCTCGCGGGGCGGATGGGTGTGGGGGGGTGAGCTCCCACATGCACCTGGCCACACTCACATTCAACCGGGCTCGACTGATGGAGGCCAGCGGGGAGTACAAGGCCGCGGCGCAGCTGTACAAGGTGAGATACGGGGGGGGGGGGGAAGGCGGGGCCGGGGGGTTGGCTTGGGTTGTTTGGCCCGGCTGTTTGGCCCGTCTCTCTCCCCCCCCAAATCTAAGTGCGCTGCGGGTCAACTCTGGCCCGCTAAACTTATTCCTTTTAAATCTCCTATAGATCTTCCGCCCATATCTGTCTGTCCTGGCTCATACGGCAGTTGGCGGTGCTTTTGGCGATGGCAGTTTTAGTCCTTTTTGGCTCTTTGCATGCTGTTAATCCGCCGCCGTCCGTACCCCTTCCGGCAGGACGTGCTGTCCGAGCACGGCACCTACATCGACTGCTACCTGCGGCTAGCGTGTATAGCCAGGGCCAAGGGGAGCCACAAGGAGGCGCTGCGATATGCGCAGGTGGGGCCAGGAAGGAGGGGCGAGGGGAGAGACGTCCGTGTGTGCGTATTGTGTGTGTGTGTTGTGTGTGTTGTGTGTGTGCTCCGTTTTCCGGTCTTTACGATAGCAGCTCTCTTTCCACCTCTTGAGCGGCGTCTGAGGCGGTGTCCCCAAATGGGACTCTGTGCCAGAGCGGCTGTAGGAGTTGTACACCTCTGCGTACACATGTGTGTGGTGTGTGTGAGGGTGTGTGAGGGAGGGTGTGTGAGGTAGGGTGTGTGAGGGAGGGGGTGTGTGTGGGGGGGTGTTCCTCATTGTACCTTTTTGTTCTGCGTGCTGGGCCGCACGTTGACACGTTGGTCCAAGCGAATAGGAATACCCCTTATGGGCCTTGGCTTCCCATTTGCCTGTCCCAGTTCCCAACATCGCGGTTGGGCGATCATCCTCGGTTCCATCCCATCATGATGGCCCTGCGGGTTGAGTCGTCATCGTTTCCGCCAACCCGCCTCCTTGCGGCGTTACCGGCGGCTAGCGGGCTAGCCGGCTAAGGGTTTTCCTCGTACCTCCCATATCCTCAGCCCTGGGTATCGTCAACAGTTATAGAGCCTCAGACGTTTGCGTGTAATCTTATCTCCCTACCACCCTTCGCCCTCCCCCCCACCCCACCTGCCGTTCCTTCAGTCGGCTCTGGATGTGGAGGGCGGCCATGCGGACGCCCTGGCGCTGATGAGTCAGCTGCACATGGAGAGGAGGGACTACGAGGCGGCGGGGCGGGTGAGGGGGGGAGCTGGGTGTGTATGTGTGTGTATGTGTGTATGTGTGTATGTGTACTGCATTGCTGTTGAATGCGTCTTTGAATGCGTCTTTGGTGGCGTGGAGGGAGCGGAATGGTAGGGGCGGCAAGGAAGATGATAAGGCACGGGCACTAGGCACATGACCTCGGCCCCTGTCATGGGACCTCTGTAACGTCGCCATCCACATATGCCGTTCATCTACCACGGCCGCAGCCTCTGTGCTGCGTGCTTACGAGCTTCTTCTCTTTATTGTATTGTCTAATATTTACAGTATTAGTCACGTATTATTCCTCCATCCAACATTCCTCTTTTCAGTTAGTTCACTGAAGCACTTTTCCATTGGTGCAAAAACATGTGTGCAGTCATCCATTTTTTTTCGTGTGTTGCCTGCCCGCTTACCCTTACCCCTACCCTCTCCCCCTTACCCTCTCCCCCTTACCCTTCCCACTTTTCGTTCTTGTTGGGCTTTTGATGTGCGTCGTAGACTCTTATCCAGTTGCTCCAAGATGACGGCAGCAAGCGGGACGTGTACGGCCGCATCGGCTACGCCAACACCTACCTGTACACGGCCCCGCGGGACAGGAGGGAGGACTCGGCCAAGAAGGCGGAGGCGCGGTTCAGCAAGGTCCGTGGAAGGGGGGGGATGGCAGGAGGGGAAAGGAGGAGTAGACGACAGGGAGAAGAAACCGGTAACTTGATAAAACTTATTACGGGGTTTTGTTATTGGGGGAGGAGGGCGCCGTACATTACTAAAGCGGAGTATGTTTTGACAATGAGCAAGGCCGCGGGCGGGTGTGAGTGTGTGTGAGACAGGGTGGGTGCGTGTTTGCGTGGTTTAGAAGGTGTGATGGGAAGGAAGTCCAACTGCGGCTATGCTGGAGCATGCTGGCCTCGTCGATGCCTGAAATCCGGCCCCGCCCGGTCACCCGATACACACAAACACCCCGGCCGTGTACATCTCCCTCTATTTCTTTTCGTAAGAAGGAAAATGTCGGCCACACGCCTGCATGTATGTATCTATGTATCTATGTATGTATTTTTCGACCTGCCCATCTGCTGCCCCCAACCTTCCTTTGCCTTCCGCCCCTTTTCCCTCCGCGTCTCCGCGTTTCCTCACTTGAGCCTCTCCGCCAGCACCCGCCCCTCCGTCATCTGCGTTCTCACCTTGCTGCCCTCGTTCTTCTCCTTGCCCCCCTTCCTTCTCCTCCCACGCCTAGGCCCTGGATGAGTATCGCTCCGTGCTGGAGGCCGACCCACGTAACGTGTGGGCCGCCAACGGGTGCGGGGCAGCGCTGGCGGAGCTGGGCTACCTGGATGCGGCGCAGGTGGGGCGGGGAGGTTGAGGGGGGGCGGGGGGGGAGGTTGAGGGGGGGAGGTTGAGGGGGGGCGGGGGGGAGGTTGAGGGGGGGCGGGGGGGAGGTTGAGGGGGGGCGGGGGGGAGGTTGAGGGGGGGCGGGGGGGAGGTTGAGGGGGGGCGGGGGGGAGGTTGAGGGGGGGCGGGGGGGAGG